>NW_026068279.1:469623-483044 GCF_014885135.2 Alexandromys fortis | reverse complement strand
GTGGGAGCCTAGGCAGTTTGGATGCTCACCTTACTAGACCTGGATGGAGGTGGGTGGTCCTTGGACTTCCCACAGGGCAGGGAACCCTGATTGCTCATTGGGCTGACGAGGGAGGGGGACTTGCCTGGGGGAGGGAGAGGGAAAGGGGAGGCGGCAGTGGGGAAGAGACAGAAATCTTTAATAAATAAATAAAAAAGAATGGTATGATCAAATAAACTAACCACACCCTAACTAGATCCTCAAGTCTACTAATAAAGAGCTTAAAAATCAGAAAAAAAAAAGAAAATTAATGGATGCTGGGTTTTGCTTAGTTTTGTCTCTAATTTCCTAGCTTTATATTTTCACTGTGCTTTGAGACTATTGATAAGAATTATTACTAAAAATGTGTGTTAGATCCTGTAATTTTGTTGAATTGTGATGCTTCCTTTAATCTCTTTTGAGTAATAATTACGGCAGTGTTTCCTTTTCCAAATGACCCTTTGACTATATGTATCCTTCCATACAATAAAGTATTTCCTTCAGTATCTATGTACAGTTCACTTATTATTCATTAATGCCTTTGATTTGCTTTTATTTGAAAGGTTTTTTTTCCTTATTTTTAATTGTTTGTTTTGATGGGCATAATAGTCTGGATTGACAGTTTTCCTCTTTCAGGACTTGGAATTAATCTTTTTAGTTCTTCTGGTTTTACATTTTTCTGTTGAATACTCCCAGGTTATTCTAATAGGCCTGCTTTGTAAGTGACTTGATAATTTTCTGTTTCAATTTTCAGAATACTTTATTCTTCACTTTTCATATTTTAACTGTACTATGTCATTGAGAGTTTCTTTTCTCATTCTGCCTATTTATGCTTTTTTGATCTCTTATAGCTGCAATGGGGATCTCTTCTCTAGGTAGAGAAAATTGGCTAATATAATTTTACCGATAATATTTTGTACTCCTTTTGTTTGTTATTCTCCTCGTATGCCCATAATGCTAAGGCTGGGTCATTTTATGGTGTTCCAAAGCTTTCTAATGTCTCCTTCACAGATGTTTGTAAATGTATCACTGCATTTTACTGGGCAGTATAATTACTCTGCCTGTCTTCCAGCCTTCTTACTCTGGTTTCCACATGATCCATCCTAATGGTGAGGATTTCTACCGAGCTGTTAATTTTGCTTTATTATTTTTAAATTATATGTGCATATGTGTGTGTCACTATCGGTGAAGCTAGGGTGGGTGTGAGGTGCTGGGCTTGGGTGCCGAGAGCTGGATTTGTGTTCACTCCACAGCAGTTACACTCCTCACTTCTTAGCCATCTTTCCAGCTGTCTCCTAGGTTTTTATTTTTATTGAATTTTTCAATATTAGCATTATTTCAGCTTGTGTGTTTTTATGTAACTCTGTATCTTTATTGAACTCTACATCTTATATCAGCTTCCGTATTTCACTCATCTTTTTAGTTTTTGTCTTCTTTTTATGTTGTCATTTTTCTCTGTATTTTAATTTTCGGAGTTTTTGGATCTCATTTGGTCAGTTACTCTGGAATTACTTGTGTCTTGTGTCTTCTTCGGTGTAGCAAGCATTCATGTTACAATGATGTTTTCCTTCCTCTGCGGAGTGTCCTCTGAAGAGCTGAATTTTTAGACATAATTGTTTAAATTTATTTTGATCATAGAATGTTTTCCCCGTAGAGTATGATCGATAGTTTTGCTGGAAACAGTAACCTGGGTTGTTATTCAAGCACTGGATTGAGCTCCCAAGGTCCAGATGAAGAACAGAAGGAGGGGTGCGTCCACCCACTGAGATGGTGGGACTGATCTAATGGGAGATCACCAAGGCCAGCTAGACTGGGACTGAAAGAGCACGTGATCAGACTGGACTCTCTGAATGTGGCTGACAATTAGGGCTGACTGAGAAGCCAATGATAATGGCACTGGGTTTTGATTCACCCCTGCTGTTATCTCTGTATTCTCAGCAATTCCTTAACATACAACTATGTTGGTTTCATTTGAGCATCAAATGATTCACAGAAAAAAAATTCTTATTTAATCTTCTAAAAAGTCAGTGTGTTGGTTGTGGCATCCAATCTAATATTTCCCTGCAAAATAGAAAGCATGAATAAAGGTATTCTCTAGATACTTAGCTGAGCCATCTGTATCTGAGTATATTTTACCCATTTTGATGAAGGTACCCTTGCCTTCTTAGTTTCTTGGGGGTTTTACAACATTTTAACTGAATGCTGGAATTCTCACAGATGTATTTTGTTCTGTACATTATTGTTAAATTTGTGCTTACATAAAGAAACTAGAAATGGAAATTTCTATTCTTTTATCTTGATGTTTTTACTTCCACAACATGTTTGACATTACTTTTTTATTAAAATGTTTTAATTTATTTTACATACCAACCACAGTTTCTCCTCCCTCCTCTTCTACTGTTCTCTTCCCCCACCTCTTCTTTACCCACCCATCCCCCATCCACTCCTCAGAAAGGGTAAGACCTCCCATGGGAGTCAACAAAACATGGCATATCAAGTTGAGGCAGGACCAAGCTGCGGGGATGTTTAACATTGACCTTTGTATATTAGCCATGTTTCAGGAAACCTACTCTAACTAATTATTCATTGCAGAAAGTTTTATTGTGGCTACTGTTGAGACATTTGAATTTTCTCCAGATGTCACCGTTTTGTATGCAAACGCGTGCCGTTGTGTATTTATTATCAATCATCTAATCACACAAGTTTTCTCAGTCTGTCATAACAAAATACAACTGGGTATAGTTATCACGGAAACATTTTCTTATAGCCTTGGAGGCTAATGCCTAAAATGAAGCTGCTATCAGAGTGAACTCATCTTAGATCTTTTTCTTGGTTTGTAAGTGACAATTTTCTTGGTTTCTCTGCCTAGATTCAACTCTATGCACAAGAAACTGAAAATTCAAAAAAAAAAAAGAGAGAAACTGAAAATTCCATGTTCTTATAATTTCTTCCAACAAATATCCTGATATATTATGAATTGTGACCCACTTGCTGTCCAACTTTAACTTTATTTCATTTTCAAGGACACTATCCAAATTATAGTCTTATTCTGAGACATTGGAGATGTGGGCATTGTCTTAGTTATTGTTCTATTGCTGTGAAAAGACACCATGACCAAAGTTACTCTCTTAAAAGGAACATTTAGTTGGGGGGCTTTCTTATAGTTTTGAAAGGTGAGTCTGTGACCATCATTGTCAAAAAAACAGAAAAGCATCACAGTGAGTCAGTAACTAAAAAGATACATCCTGATCTACAGGCAGAAAGCACAGAGAACCTGAGACTGGTATAGGATTTTTGAAACCTCAAAGCACACTCCCAATGACAGAGTTCCTGCAACAAGGCCACATCTCCTCCCTCAGGGCTATACCTCCTAATCTGTCCCTAAACAGGTTCTACTCCCTGGTGACTAAGCATTCAAATATGGCCTATGGGGTCATGCACATTCAAACCACCACAAGCTTCAACATAAAAATTTTAAGTTATACAGTTAAGCTACAAAGCATTTGTTTCCAGCTATCTCATTATATCATCTAGAATTTTATTACAAACTTAAATATATGTTATAATATGACATTGTAGCATTGTTAACAATTACATCAGGGAAGCTTCAAGTTTTTATCATTAAGGACAATGTTGGCTATAGATCTTTCTAAACATTATAGTTATAAAACTGAGGTATTCTCTTACATTAAACCCTTTAATTGATTTTTACTATTGATGCTGAAGATCAAACCATGGGTCTGATAGATTGGACAGGTGCACCCTTAACTTAGTTCTTCTCATTGACTTTTCTGCTTAGACAATCACCATAAACATTGATTCTAGTTTAAAAATTGGAGGACATCTCCTTTCACATAGTCTTGGCTCACTAGTCCTTTAACTTTTGTTTTTACTTGCTGATCATGGTTTTAAAGACGTGCTTTTTCCTCAGTAACATAAGTAAAGTTTAAGCTCACACCACCACCATTTGCCACAGCAGCAGTCTCCCTACTTTCAACTTTATACCTTCAAAATCCATTTTCCTCTGCGCCCAAGGAAAGTTCCATGCTTACCAACCTTCATCTCTCACTCCTCTCACAATGTGGTCTCAGAGAGTATCTTTGGCACACAGCCTTTGATTTTAAATTGATTTCCCAAGGATCTGACTCATATACTACATTGTGAACTTCTTAAAGAATAAAGTGATTTATTATTATGGCTATCATGATACTAAAATGTGATAAAAATGTATTGAATAAAATTTGTGAAGTAAACAAATATATAAAAAGAGCTAGAGAAGTACATTTTAGAAAACATTCTATTTTGGTTTGTATATATTTATTTTTTTTTTATTATTGAGAAAAGAAAAAAAAAGTTTCCGCCTCCTCCCAGCCTCCCATTTCCCTCCCCCTCCCCCACTCTTCTTCCCCTTCCCCCACTCCTCTCCCCCTCCCCCCACTCCTCTCCCCCTCCCTCTCCAGTCCAAAGAGCAGTCAGGGTTCCCTGCCCTGTGGAAAGTCCAAGGTCCTCCCCCCTCCGTCCATGTCTAGGAAGGTGAACGTCCAAACTGGCTAGGCTCCCGCCAAGCCGGAACATGAAGTAGGATCAAAACCCCATGCCATTGTCCTTGGCTTCTCATCAGCCCTTATTGTTCACCATGATCAGATGTCCGGTTTTATCCCATGCTTTTTCAGTCTGTATATATTTATTAAATACTCCCCAAAATAATTAACACCAGATAAATTGAGGTAATCAGTAATCAAAAATTGACAGTGCTTCATCTTCCAAGTTAGTTCTTTGTATTCAGATTTGTGATTTTTTGTGGCTCAAAGGACTTCACAATGTGTGGCATTCTCAGAGAAATTTTCAAGTTAGTGTATGTAGTGAGGTTACATACAGCTTCTTTGCTATAATTATCACTTCTATGTAGAATACACGTGAAGTACTTATCACACTAAAGTTTGATAATCACTTAATACATTAATAACAATGAAAAACAAAAAGCCAGTGTATTCTAGAAAATAAAATCTGTCACTTTGTGGATTATCCAGATTGTGTGTAGGAGGGAAATAAAAATTTTAGATAGGGTCAATATTAGATCAAAAGCTACTTAAAAATACAGTAAAATTAAAGCATTTTAAACACTATGAAACACACAATTATTATGTGAAACAAAATGATGTTAGATATGGGGGGAAAGGGATGATGGAGGAAAACCTTCTGTTATTTCCAGGACGTTCACATGTGCAAGAATTGAAGTATTACTTAGAGGGTCAAAGATGTCACAAAGATGCATTGTATACATCAGGCTACTAATAGCATTGTTATTACAAACAGGAGAAAAACTCAGCGTTGGCAACAAGAAGTATGAAACCAATATTCCAAACACTACTAGTGGAACAGGAGAAAATCAAAGAATGGATTTTTTCTTGTCTAGAAGTTTGCTTAGAGCATCTTTGACATCTTTGTTCCTCAAAGAGTATATCAGAGGGTTCAGCATTGGTGTGACTAGGGAGTAGCACAAGGAAGCCAGCTTACTCAGTTCAGGGAATCTGTCAGGGGTGAGATACATGAAGAAGACAGCACCGTAGAGCACACTCACAACACCCAGGTGAGAGCTGCAAGTGGAGAAGGCCTTCTTCCTTCCCTCCGTGGAGCGTATCTTTAGCACGGTGGACACGATGTACATGTAAGAAACAACGATGACTATGACCGTTGGTAAGATAATGATACCAGACAAGGAAAAGGATACTATTTTGTGTACGAAAAGGTCAGTACAAGACAGTCTTTGAATTGGTCGAGTATCGCAGTAAAAGTGGTCGACAGCCCGAGAAGCACAAAACGATAAAGTAAATGTCATGCTGGTCTGGAGAACAGAGCTGATGCAGCCACAGAAGTACGAGCCTGCCACCAGCTGGGCACAGAGGCGTGTGGACATGTGAACAGAGTAGAGGAGTGGGTTGCAGATGGCGATGAAACGATCATAGGCCATGGCTGCCAGGAGAAATCCTTCCGCCACAATGAACAGTGCAAAGAGAAAGATCTGGGCCGCGCAGCCTGCGAACGAGATGGACTTGCTCTCGGTCCAAAAGTTGCTCATAGCCTTCGGCGCGATAACAGATGAATAGAAGAGGTCGATGAAGGAGAGGTTACCTAGGAAGAAATACATTGGTGTGTTCAGCCGGGGATCAGTCAAAATAATGGTCATCATCCCAACGTTTCCTAGAAGGATCATGGCATACACGAGCAGAAAGAGCAGGAAGAGCAGAAGATGGAGCTCAGGGCCGACCCTGAAGCCTACAAGGATGAAGTCAGTCACTCCTGAGTGATTGCTTGCTCCCCTGTCACCCATGGAGGAGATCTGATGAGAGGCATAAGGCAAAATAATTACTTAGCTTGATCTTAGTGTTACAAGCAGCTGCTACAGTACAGGAGTTTACAAAAGTGTTATATGGGCATTTTTAATTTGCGCTTCAGAGGAATACGATAACAAACTGTATTCACACAAGTGACCAGAATTCAAATGCTGCTTTTATTCCCCGTTCCCAAAGTGGCAGAATTAGACTTTTACTCTGTGCATTTGATGACTCTGGTCTTTTTGTTGTCACTGGTTTACACATTTCTGTTTCTATTTACATAATGACTTCAATATTATGAAGTGATATTAAAAGGGAAGTACCCATATTTTAAGAAATGATATTCATGAAGGTGTTTAAGTGTTGTTTTAGAGATATTGCAGGCTTTAGTATTCAAGTTTCACCAGGCTTCAAGTTTTAACTTAGGGATTCAATAGATATCAAAATGGATTTTTTTTTAAATAATGTCTTCTTTTTTTGAAGCTGAAAAGACTGAACCCAGGGCCTTGCACTTGCTACGCTAATTGAGGTTCTAAAACTAATATATAACTAAGCGTAGAAACAATTAATACCTATCCTAGGGTTTGTCTACCACATGAAAGATCAGTACCTTTTTTCAATGGTACTGGAAAACGAACTTAGCATCTCACGTGTGCCCATATGCATTCTATCAGCAAGCCTGATGACTTCCCATTTATTTGCCTTTTATATTGAAATCTTGCTCACTTTCCAGTCTTCTCTTCAACCTGCTCTAGATTTTATAAACCTTGAACTTGTCTTACCTCTGCTTTTTTATTTGTATCCCCAGGCTCAGCAAATAATATTTTAATTATGTTTTTTTCTGAATTTTGTGTGTGTGTGTGTAGTTTAGGATTAAAAATAAGAAAAGTGACACATAAGTGTGAAATATTATTTGCCTTTTTTATTTCCCCACACATGATTTTATAACCAGTGCTATATCATTTCTTAGAGACCTCAAATAGATTTTTTTAATATTCTTTTATTAAACAAGCAATCTACTCTTTTTCTTCCCAGTTTGGACTTTGTATTTTTGAGTTATCAGTAAGAAAAATTATTACAAAGATTAAGGTAACGTTTTATTATGCAAAACAAAATGCTTCAGTCATATTCATTTAATCTATAAGATAATAAAATAAGGAGATAATGTTATATTTCATGTTTATAAATGAGGTACAAAATGTATTGAGTCTTAAAATTCATCTACTGTGGTCAGAATTGTAATTTGACATGAAGAAATGAAGCTGTAGCACCCACGTTATTGGTCATTCTGAGGACTTAGTACTTTACGTGTGCTCTGGTAAATCCTTCCTAGTAATCACCTGGCTCACTTCTCCAAGTTCTTGAGTATTAAATTAAACTTAATTGTCTTAACTACAAATTCCCCAACTCTCTATTTCGTGTCAAAATGTGTTTTCTAAAATTATCTTCATATTTTCCTCACATAGCAGTCACTTCCATAAAATCCTCTCTGTTTTAACATTAAAAATGAATGTACTTTACTCCCCCTTTGTCAAGAGCTTTGAGATCAAGTCCAAGTGTTCTCTATATATTCACTAGCACCATAGCATTGTGAGTCTAGCAATAGAAGTTAATCATTATAACACATGTCTACTATGGCTACTAGGTAACAGCTGAATGATATGAGGATTCAGAATGAGGGTATTATTCAATAAACTTATGTTATGAATTCTATAGTTTATAACATCAAAAACATTAGTAAATTTATGACTGAATACTTCCTACCTCGTGAAAGCCACCCTTCCTAGAGTACCTAGCATAAAAGGGTCAGCTTGGGCATTTATAATTTGTCAGATTTAGATGTTGTAAAAGTTATTTTTACCTTGTGTCGTATGGTAGTTTGTCAGGTTCTGTTAAAGATGAAACCGAATTATGATGCTTCCCTTTCTGGTGTTGTTTATGACAAGCATAAAGTTCATCCTCTGAGAAAAATTACTTTGAGATTAAGATGAATCCATCCTACAGGTACATGTTCATTATCCCACTTTTTAGGGTGGAGCCTTCTCAGAGAAAAAGTGTTATGTATATCCCTTCTGGCTTTATGGACTGAGCTGCCCTTCAGCTGTGGAATTCTTGAAAAGTTTCTGAGATCTTTTTCAGAAGAGAATAAAGGTGAATTTCTTCGTGATGCTCTGTCAAAGCTGAGCTAATTTGGGGGAACTGTGGCACGAAGCCACTCAAAAGAAACTGCAGAAGGCAGTGCAGCTTCCCTTCTGCACACTTACAAGGAAGGGAGATCAGGTGTATATAAGACCTTAACCACATGGTATTTCCCATAAGTCAGCCGAAGTATGAAGCACAGTTGTGCATGAAGGCTTTGGACTTGGAATAATAAGGCAGTGCTTTCAAACAGTTACAGTCAGATTTCTCTCACCTTTTGGGAGGCAGCTCTCCAGAGAGAGAAGGAATTAGGTCAATTATATAAACTTTATCTGTGTTTCAGTACAAAAAAAAATCAGAGAGGCGTTCAGATGATATAGATTTAGTGATACAAAACTGGACCATGTATAAAATACATAATTTTGTCCTTCCTTTTGTGAATCGTTTAGGTTGACAAATAGGATCTTCTGGTAGTAAATTCTACACATAAAAAGAAAACATTTTTGGTTTGCCTTTATAATTTTTTTATAAGGAAGTGGAAACAAACCTAAAAGAACAAAATCTTAGTAAGATGCACAAAACTAATTTCTGTCTTATTCCAGAATTCCATTCACTAAAATGTCTTTCTATTTTCAATTATATCTTGTAATATAACTGGTAATAAAGTGTATAAAAATAGAGAATAGTGTATAAGCAATGTCTAGCAAAGGCCATCTAGTTCATCAGTGAAATTTAATAATGACTGACTATATTTAAACTTAGGTTTACTTCTAAGTTTAGTTGCCTGGAGTTGTTTATCCAGGTACCATGTTGTTACATAGCAATTTAATGGCCTCTCATTGTTTGTATTCTTTAAATAATTTTAAGACTTCTAGTATTGGCAAAAAAATCATAATTTGTAGAAGAGAAGGGATATGAGGCAGACATTCTCTACATTTCTTCAAGTTCTTCTCTGAATTTACAGTGTGCTAAACCATAGCTTTCCTTAAGTTTTAAAATCTCTCAACATTTCTCACTTTAAAAAAGAAAAAACTATTCTTTTTTATTACTATTATTTAGTGGTGTTTTACTCATTTTGAAGCTCTGAAGCTCATACCTTCGATTAGACTGATCACAGGCTTTGATTGCATGCGGATTTATGAAATAATTTATAACTTAATTTTAGGACATGAAAAAATATATGAGAATTGGTGTTTGCCAATGCCTTACTGCAATAGATCTAACTTAATGAGTCCTCCGGCCTCTACTAATGCATAACACAGCTATGAGATCATAAATCACTCATTGATTTCTCTGGAAGCAATAATGTTATGGCGATTGCTGGTGGGGAAAGCACTTCCTGTTGAGAATAGCAGACTTTTTCTTCCTTCAATGTTCAGTAGAGACCTGCATTACAAATGAAATCACTCAGTCCATTTTTTCCACACTGTGAAATGTTATAATAGGAGGTATAATCATTTGTGTAATGTATCTAGGACACCTTGGTTTTTTAAAAAAAAAAAAAAGAATCAAGATTTTCTGATTTTGTAGAATTATTTTAAGAGTTATTTATCTAATAAAATGAGAGAATTAATAGCTTTATTTAACTTTATACAAATACATCTTCTGGTCAAGCTCATCTAGCAAAGACATTACTTCAGGGGATCCAGAGAGATAGGAGAGCTTATCCGAGCACCTGAAGAAAGGCCACTTAGGACAAGAAGTAAATTCCAAGCCTATATTCTTCCTGGGATTCTGTAAACATTTATAAACAGTTGGCAGCCAGAGACATTGTATCAGCTTTATGTTTTATAGACTACTTCGTCTTGTTATTACACAGAAACAATTCAGTCTATTTGACTTTAACCATTGCTTTTTATTTATAACTGAAGAAAAAATTAAAGTTAACACAAAGGGTTATATGAGTTACTACATGAAACATTTCAATAAATTATCATTTTGCTGTTTTAGATATTTATCTTAAATGTAGCTCAATAAAGTAGCTACCATGTTTATTCATTTTAAAGTAAATTTCTCTAGTGTACCTAAATACAATGTATTTTTCTTCTCAACTTCTTAAATTAAAGAACAAACTACATGCTATACACATATCACATATAAGCCAGAAAAACAAATAAGCAAAATGGAGAACATATTGGTACTCAGGAAGCCCTAATATGTGCAGTTATTCAAAAGTTTATTCATTTATGGAGGCCATAAATTTACATCTAGTGTCTCTAAGTTATTTCTTCAGATAGGGTAAAGCCTAATACAAGGCATTGTTATTCCATATTTGTTTTCTTGTCTGCATAGGGTAAAATGGAATCTCTTCATTTTGCATTTCTCTGATGGATATTGTATTAAAATCTTTATTGCTGTGATAAACAACAAAAGTAATGTTAGAAAAGATCGGTTTCGTTTGACTCACATTTCAAAGTTAAAATTTCACTTTGAGAAGAAAGGGTGACAGCAAGAGCGAGATATCACTAGTAACATCGCATCTGCAGCAAGGGTCAATAGTAGGAGCGAGATATCACTACTAACATCACATCTGCAGACAAGGAGCGAGATATCATTAGTAATATCGCATCTGCTGATAAACACATCCAAGAGGTCACAGGGCAACAGATAAACAAAATCAGGGCAGGTAATCAAAAGAATCTGAGTAAAAAACAACAAAACCAACAAAATGAAAGGAAATAAGATATATTTTCCCATTGTACCTCTAATAGTAATAGTTTACACTCCATAATCAAAAAGATACTAAGAGATTATATTAGAAAATAGGATTCTATAAAACTTGTAACTTCAGATTACAACAGGTCTGTAAAAATAAAAACACATGGATAGCCATTTTTGGTTGAGGTAAAAGTAAAAACCTCAGTGCCATGTTTGGTAAGAGTACCCACGTGCACTGGACCTATGAAGGAGACCTTCCACCTCCAATATATTTTGGCTTACTAAAATATTCCTTCTAATCTTCTTGCCTCTACTAGTATTGGTAAGCTGTAATGGATTGTGTAAAGTATATGTCTAAATTTAACTTATATGTCTAACTTGGATATACCTGACCCTCAAGTGCCTATACAGATCTGAGAGTATGGCATTTAGCAAAAGAGCTCTTTTTGTTTGTTTGTTTTAGTTTTAGTTTTTTATTTTATTTTTGTTTTTTTATTTATTTATTAAAGATTTCTGCCTCCTCCCCTCCACTGCCTCCCATATCCTTCCCCCTCCCCCAATCAAGTCCCCCTCCCTCATCAATCGGAAGAGCAGTCCGGGTTCCCTGCTTTGTGGGAAGTCCAAGGACCTTCCACCTCCTTCCAGGTCTAGTAAGGTGAGCATCCATACTGCCTAGGCTCCCACAAAGCCAGTTCGTGCAGTAGGATCAAAAACCCATTGCCATTGTTCTTGAGTTCTCAGTAGTCCTCATTGTCCGCTATGTTCAGCGAGTCCGGTTTTATCCCAGGCTTTTTCAGACCCAGGCCAGCTGGCCTTGTCTCAGTATGTGGGTCCACCCCTCACGGTCCTGAGTTCCTTGCTTGTGCTCTCTCTCCTTCTGCTCCTGATTTGGACCTTGGGATTTCTGTCCAGTGTTCCAATGTAGGTCTCTGTCTCTGTCTCCTTTCATCGCCTGCTGAAGGTTAATATTCAGGAGGATGCCTATATGTTTTTCTTTGGGTTCTCCTTCTTATTTAGCTTCTCTAGGATCATGAATTACAGGCTTAATGTCCTTTATTTATGGCTAGAAACCAAATATGAGTGAGTACATCCCATGTTAATCTTTTTGAGTCTGGCTTATCTCACTCAGGATAGTGTTTTCTATTTCTGTCCATTTGTATGCAAAATTGAAGAAGTCATTGTTTTTTACTGCTGAGTAGTACTCTAATATGTATATATTCCATACTTTCTTCAACCATTCTTTTTTTTTGGTTTTTCTGCTTTTAATTGTTTTTATTTTTGACATTTTAATTACATCATTGCTCCCTTCTCTGTCCTCCCTCCAAACTCTCTTTGCTCTCTTTCAAAGTCATGGCATCTTTTGTCATTAATTGTTTTTATATACATATATGCATATGCACACACATGTGTATTCCTGAGTATTTAAACACAACCTGCTAGGTCCATATAGTGTTACTTACATGTGTCTTGAAAAGGCAGGTTATTTTGTACCAAATAACCAATTAATTAGCGTGCTCTTCCCTGGCAAAGACCGTTTCTCCCACTCAGCATTCCTTGGTTGCCTGGAGTTCTTTGTGTAGGGTTAAAGCCTCTTCTACTTTCCCCAGTCCACTTTGGTATGTCTGTTGGTGCTGTGCATGTTCAGCTCACGTTTAGGCAGTCCAATTGGTGATACTTTACGGGCGTAGCTTCTGAAATCCTGAGAAGACCCAGTCTTACAGAAAATCCCCTGTTCCTCTAGCTCTTACTATCTTACTGCCCCCTCTCCCACAGTGATTTTCAGCCATTCTTCCATTGAAGGGCATCTAGGTTGTTTCCAGGTTCTAGCTATTACAAACAATGCTGCTATGAACATAGTAGAGCATATACTTTTGTTGTATGATAGGGCATCCCTTGGGTATATTCCCAAGAGTGGTATTGCTAGGTTCAGGGGTAAGTTGATCCCGAATTTCCTGAGAAATTGCCACACTGCTTTCCAAAGTGGTTGCACAAGTTTGCATTCCCACCAGCAATGGATGGGTGTACCCCTTTCTCCACAACCTCTTCAGCAAAGGCTATCATTGGTGTTTTTGATTTTAGCCATTCTGGCAGGTGTAAGATGGTATCTTAAAGTTGTCTTGAATTGCATTTCCCTGATCGCTAAGGAAGTTGAGCATGTCCTTAAGTGTCTTATGGCCATTTGGACTTCTACTGTTGAGAATTCTCTGTTCAGCTCAGTGCCCCATTTTATAATTGGGTTGATTAGCCTTTTACGGTCTAGTTTCTTGAGTT
>NW_026068279.1:453687-468612 GCF_014885135.2 Alexandromys fortis | reverse complement strand
AGCTTAACTTCTTCCTTTCCAATACGAATCCCCTTGATCCCCTTATGTTGTCTTATTGCTATTGCTAGAACTTCAAGCACTATATTGAAGAGGTATGGAGAGAGTGGACATCCTTGTCGTGTTCCTGATTTTAGTGGGATGGCTTTAAGTTTTTCTCCGTTTAATTTAATGTTAGCTGTTGGCTTGCTGTAAATAGCTTTTATTATATTTAGGTATGACCCTTGTATCCCTAATCTCTCCAAGACCTTTATCATAAAGGGGTGTTGAATTTTGTCGAATGCTTTTTCAGCATCTAATGAAATGATCTTATGGTTTTTTCTTTCAGTTTAATAATATGGTGGATTACATTGACAGATTTTTGTATGTTGAACCAGCCCTGCATCTCTGGGATGAAGCCTACTTGATCATAATGGATAATTTTTCTAATGTGTTCTTGAATTCGGTTTGCCAGTATTTTATTGAGAATTTTTGCATCGAGGTTCATGAGTGAAATAGGTCTGTAATTCTCTTTTGGTTGGGTCATTGTGTGGTTTTGGTATCAGGGTAACTGTAGCTTCATAAAAGGAATTTGGCAATGACTCTTCTGTTTCTATATTGTGAAATACATTAAGGAGTATAGGGATTTGGTCTTCTTGGAAGTTCTGGTAGAATTCTGCATTGAAACCATCTGGTCCTGGGCTTTTTTTGGATGGGAGATTTTTGATAACCGCTTCTAATTCTTCGTGACTAACAGGTCTATTTAGATCGTTCACCTGGTCTTGGTTTAACTTTGGTATATGGTACTTATCTAAAAAAAATGTCCATTTCTTTTGCATTTTCCAATTTTGTGGCATACAGGCTTTTGTAGTAAAATCTAATGATTCTCTGAATTTCCTCTGTCTGTGGTTATGTCCCCCTTTTCATTTCTGATCTTATTTATTTGCGTGTTCTCTCTCTGTCGTTTTATTAGTTTGGATAAGGGTTTGTCGATCTTGTTGATTTTCTCCAAGAACCAACTTTTTGTTTCATTGATTCTTTGGATTGTTTTCTGTGTTTCTATTTTGTTGATTTCCGCCCTCAGTTTATTTCCAGTCTTCTACTCCTCCTGGGTGTGTTTGCTTCTTTTTTTTCTAGAGCTTTCAGGTGTGCTATTAAGTCCCCAATTTAACCTTTCTCCGTTTTCTTTAAGTGGCACTTAGTGCTATGAACTTTCCTTTTAGCACTGCTTTCATCGTGTCCCATAGGTTTGAGTATATTGTCTCTTTGTTTTCATTAAATTCAAGGAAGACTTTAATTTCTTTCTTAATTTCTTCCTTGACCCAGGTGTGGTTCAATAATTGACTGTTCAGTTTCCATGAGTTTGTCGGTTTCTGGGGAGCAAAAGAGCTCTTGTGACAGAGAGACATAGCAGCTCCTGAAGCATCCTATAGCTTTTCCAAGAAGATGCATGGTTGCAAAAGAACTTCTGCCCTGGGCTTGCCTTCGCTTATGGCAAAGCCACCCACACAGGAAAAAAAAAAAAAAAAAAACTGCCTTCCACTTCATCAACTTCCTGGACATTACACCTGGGAATTGATCATCTCATCCTGCCAAGACAGGTATACTGAACCCTACCCCCACAAAAAGAAATCTTCAGGCCTCCTGGTCTCATCCGCTAAAGGCAAGTACTGCTTCTAAGGTTTCCAAAGAGTACAGAGAGACTTGGGATTGTCTGCACAACTGAAAAAAAAAGTTGTCTCACTTCTGCTCGTTTACCTATCCCTCTCAGATCTGTCTATGGCACTGGATGACTTAAGGACTGGTAACTCGTTACTTCATTTGTTAAGTTTCCCTGCTAAAAATACAGACAGGTGTGCCTCTTTCGCAGGCTTCATAGTTTAGGATTAACAGGTTTAAGATGCCTCTCCAATGACTCCTCCCGCTGAGTGTGAGCCCATCAACTCCTTACTCTCCCCTCCCCTACATCGTCCCATGCCCTCAGGAAGTAGCCAGACTTGAGCCAGCACCACTATACCCAAAGAGTCTGGGATATTTGGGTGGAAGCATCATCCCAGCCACTGGCATCCATATACTCAAAGAGCCTGGGATGTTTGGTTGGAAGCGTTACCTCGGTCCCTGGAATTCATATATCCATAGAGTCTTGAATGCTTGGGTGGAAGTTCCATCCCAAGCCCCCTCCCCTGAGAATTGCCTTAGTCCAGACTCCACCTCTGAGAAAGCCTGCTGAATGATGACCCCTCCCCAGAGATGCTCAAGACCACTCCCACAGGGTATTTAAATTATATCCCAGAGAACAAATACATAGTTTTCTGGTCTTCCTTCCCCATTTTCTCTCTGGGGGGCTGGAAGGCCACCAGGGAGCATTGACATCCATTAAACTTGAATTTACTCTAATTTGGTATGATTTGGATTATTGTATTTGTGAAGAGGTTTATCAGGGTACAAAATCTTTAACCAACCATCTGTTGATGAACATTGAGGCTTGTTCTATTTTCTTGCTATTGTAAAGAAGAGCAAATACAATGATGAGTGTTCCAGGATGGAGAGTCCTCCTTTTCCTTTTGCTGTGGTAGAGGTTGTAAACCTCTCTAACATTTCCCTCAGTGTTCTATTTTAAAATTTGTTTTCCCTAAAACTCAAAGTTCATAATTATGCATTTAATTTGATCTGTTATTTATTGTTGGCTAGTATTACTGATCCCTTTGTCTTTTGATACATTCTTCCTGCAGCCATAAATCTGATGGATTGGAAACTCCTGGAGATAGAGTGTGCTTGGTATAAGTAATATAACAGCTTCATCTGTCTCTGTATTGGTATATCTTGATGCCGTTCTCATAGTCAATGATCTTCTATAGCTATTTACTTTGTAGCTACCAGGCATTTACAAGGAATATTAATTAATTAATATTAATAACCAATTTTGACTGAAGATAACTGAACACATAAAAATAATTTATAATTCACTATTCCCTTATATATACACATTCTATATGCTATTATAAATTGGATCATCTTATAATATAATTATTATTATACTCATAGTATATCTTATTGAAATTTTAAGCTTTGGGTTTCTTAACTTCTGTCACAGTTTAGTTTTTGCAGCAGCAACTGTGGTATTTATAACATCCTATATTTTCCAAAATCAATTCTTTGAATGTGATCTCTACTCTTTCCTCTCATGTTAGAAGTCATGAACAAACATAACCTCTCAGAACTGAACTCAACCTATCTAGGGATGTATTACACCTAGAAAAAAAATAAACTATTCTTTTTACTTATTTGAATGAAGCTGTTCTTGACCATATGGTTGCCCCATCCTGATCTCAAAAACATACTGGTATACTTCATGTAGGCACATTTGTGGTATTGAAAGATGAATCTTCAGCATACACATTTGAAAATATCACAATTTATTTCTTTGTCATATGTTGTTAGAGAAGATAGTGCCACAAATAAAAGATTAGAAAGGTATACCAAGGTGTAACATCCTTCCTTTGGTCCTAATGTCTCACCATTAAAGGTGATGTTAGGGTAGGTTACACATACACGAACGCCCTCACTATTATCAAACTGAGGAATACCCCTCTTGTGGACTTACTCTGAGATCATTTGTGTTTAATATTGTTGTTAGGCTTTGTGTTTGCCTTGTGGTACAGAAGTTCAAGCTCAGAGCCTCATTCGTGGCAAACAGGCATTCTACCACTGAGCTGCGACCTCAGTTCTGCTCACTCTACCACCATTAACACTCATGCAAGTTCAAAAACTAGAAGATACAATTCTTTTTGAAGTCCTGTCTTATTGATCAGTTAATTTTTCTATACAAATTTCATGTTTTGAATACAGGTAAACATTGTTGGCTCATGACAGAATTTCCCTGATAGGGCTAAATTCTTAGCCTTTTACATTTTTCTGAGTGTTACCTAAGAGGACTTTTACTGGTCCTCAAGTACTTTACTTGGTGTTTTCTTAGAATATTGTTGGCACAACCATATGATTATTAATTATCTGTCTAAATATTTAATTCATTAATTAATTTATAAACTCTCTAAAAAGTAGAGTGGCTTATTCCTATGTCTAACATATAAAAATATTAACATGGGTTTTCACCAAAATTTATCAAATAAACAAATACGTCTGTGTGGATAAAAGAGTGAATTTGACAATGTATTCTACTTTTATGGCTCAGTTTACTCCTAAAACTCCATTAAGTATTTCCCAGTGATAATAAAAACAAAATTTAATTAAAAACAATAATATGGAGAGAAGGGTCACTTAAAGATGTTTTCAGCTTCCTGTTTTTAATTTATTTCACTGAAATCAAATCGAGCAACGAGCACTGTATCAGAACATTACAAAATGCCTGCAATGCTTAAAGATAATTTCCCAAATAAATGTGCATAGACAAGGTTATTATACTTTGCTTATCTTATTAGCAGTTCTTCCTCGAGTATGAACTATTTGATGAAGCTGAAATATAATAACTAATTAAAAGTACTAGTGGAAGGCAGTTTTGTGGATGCTCACCTTATTAGACCTGGATGGAGGTGGGTGGTCCTTGGACTTCCCACAGGGCAGAGAACCCTGATTGCTTTTTGGGCTGACGAGGGAGGGGGACTTGATTGGGNGGGTTCCCTGCCCTGTGGAAAGTCCAAGGTCCTCCCCCCTCCGTCCATGTCTAGGAAGGTGAACGTCCAAACTGGCTAGGCTCCCGCCAAGCCGGAACATGAAGTAGGATCAAAACCCCATGCCATTGTCCTTGGCTTCTCATCAGCCCTTATTGTTCACCATGATCAGATGTCCGGTTTTATCCCATGCTTTTTCAGTCTGTATATATTTATTAAATACTCCCCAAAATAATTAACACCAGATAAATTGAGGTAATCAGTAATCAAAAATTGACAGTGCTTCATCTTCCAAGTTAGTTCTTTGTATTCAGATTTGTGATTTTTTGTGGCTCAAAGGACTTCACAATGTGTGGCATTCTCAGAGAAATTTTCAAGTTAGTGTATGTAGTGAGGTTACATACAGCTTCTTTGCTATAATTATCACTTCTATGTAGAATACACGTGAAGTACTTATCACACTAAAGTTTGATAATCACTTAATACATTAATAACAATGAAAAACAAAAAGCCAGTGTATTCTAGAAAATAAAATCTGTCACTTTGTGGATTATCCAGATTGTGTGTAGGAGGGAAATAAAAATTTTAGATAGGGTCAATATTAGATCAAAAGCTACTTAAAAATACAGTAAAATTAAAGCATTTTAAACACTATGAAACACACAATTATTATGTGAAACAAAATGATGTTAGATATGGGGGGAAAGGGATGATGGAGGAAAACCTTCTGTTATTTCCAGGACGTTCACATGTGCAAGAATTGAAGTATTACTTAGAGGGTCAAAGATGTCACAAAGATGCATTGTATACATCAGGCTACTAATAGCATTGTTATTACAAACAGGAGAAAAACTCAGCGTTGGCAACAAGAAGTATGAAACCAATATTCCAAACACTACTAGTGGAACAGGAGAAAATCAAAGAATGGATTTTTTCTTGTCTAGAAGTTTGCTTAGAGCATCTTTGACATCTTTGTTCCTCAGAGAGTAGATCAGAGGGTTCAGCATTGGTGTGACTAGGGAGTAGCACAAGGAAGCCAGCTTACTCAGTTCAGGGAATCTGTCAGGGGTGAGATACATGAAGAAGACAGCACCGTAGAGCACACTCACAACACCCAGGTGAGAGCTGCAAGTGGAGAAGGCCTTCTTCCTTCCCTCCGTGGAGCGTATCTTTAGCACGGTGGACACGATGTACATGTAAGAAACAACGATGACTATGACCGTTGGTAAGATAATGATACCAGACAAGGAAAAGGATACTATTTTGTGTACGAAAAGGTCAGTACAAGACAGTCTTTGAATTGGTCGAGTATCGCAGTAAAAGTGGTCGACAGCCCGAGAAGCACAAAACGATAAAGTAAATGTCATGCTGGTCTGGAGAACAGAGCTGATGCAGCCACAGAAGTACGAGCCTGCCACCAGCTGGGCACAGAGGCGTGTGGACATGTGAACAGAGTAGAGGAGTGGGTTGCAGATGGCGATGAAACGATCATAGGCCATGGCTGCCAGGAGAAATCCTTCCGCCACAATGAATAGTGTAAAGAGAAATATCTGTGTCTCGCAGCCTGCGAACGAGATGGACTTGCTCTCGGTCCAAAAGTTGCTCATAGCCTTCGGCGCGATAACAGATGAATAGAAGAGGTCGATGAAGGAGAGGTTACCTAGGAAGAAATACATTGGTGTGTTCAGCCGGGGATCAGTCAAAATAATGGTCATCATCCCAACGTTTCCTAGAAGGATCATGGCATACACGAGCAGAAAGAGCAGGAAGAGCAGAAGATGGAGCTCAGGGCCGACCCTGAAGCCTACAAGGATGAAGTCAGTCACTCCTGAGTGATTGCTTGCTCCCCTGTCACCCATGGAGGAGATCTGATGAGAGGCATAAGGCAAAATAAACAAACTCTTAGCTTGATCTTAGTGTTACAAGTAGCTGATATAGGGCAGGCGTTTAAAGGGCTCTCAGCAATTTTAGCTTCAAAATCCTTCAACTTAAACTGAATTCAATCAGCTAATATAGACTCTACACATTAGTTTCAATATAAATTTCTAAAATTGGGATAATTTAGCATATTTCTTAAATGCCTTTCTCCTAAAATGTTTGTCATATTTACTGTACCATTGATCCATAGATTATTTTGCTACTGTATACATTAATTTTTAATATTATGAAGCAGTAACAGGAAGAACTAATCTTGTTAAAATTTGCTAACTAGCATCAGAACTATAAATTACAGCAAAGAAATACGTCTCTAGTCTCTTTGCTCCTGATAAACCATGTTGTATTACTATCAGGCACCACTTATCAATAAAAACTTCCTGTTACTTTAATTAACTTTCTTGGACTTATTTTTTGTTTTTAATAAAAAATTCCTTAATTTTTCAACGTGGGCCAAACATATTTTATAAGAAGAATAATGATTATTAACAAACATTAAGATTAATATTGAATACTGATTATTTTTGTAATAATGGCTTTTTTTAAGATCACAAATAATTTCTTTCCATATGTGGTCAGCATATCATTTGTGTATTACAAATACCAATTAATCAATGTACACTTGTTCTAGAAATTAAAGTAACCTAGTAATAAAACATGCGGACTCAGGGTCACACCTGAAGGCTGCATAGTTATGCATTTATGCAATACAACACAAGCTTTAGGTTGAAATAGACTTTTCCTTTCTAATTTAGACCTCGGATACAAGTCTGCAACTAATGTTTTACCACACTTTTCCATAATTGGTCAATTAACTCAAGCACAGACAATCAATTTTAATTTTTTTGGAAATTTGTGATATGCATATGGACTTTGGGATAAGTCAGTCTATGTTGCAGTAAGGAGCCAGGGAAATTTTTTAAGTCTAGGGAATGAAAGACATCAGTGAGAAATGCAATTATATTATGTCAGAAAATCAATGATGATGGTAACAGTAATAACCACTATTCAACAACACAGTTTTAAATATTAAAAATAAAATATTAACTAAATTCCTCAAAAGTTACATGCCCAAATATAAAACCACAAACTTCTGAATTAGGAAAAGACAGGGGGTGTTGGAATATGAGATACTAAAGCAATGAAAGAAAGCTGAAGGAGTCGTGTAATATTTGCAAACAGCATATTACCTTTACTTTAATATTGCCTAGAGCCAAAGACACCAATGTTTTTATATTTACCCTTATCCATTTCATCACCACATTTTCATACTAGTGCCAAATATCCATTACCCTCCGCAGCCCTAGCTCCTTTAAGGTGAAGCTCAACTCGTCCTCTGTGTATTTGTTAGCTTGCTGTTTTTGAATCTAGCCAGCGGTCTTTCGTGATTATTGTACACATTTACTATGTGGGTAATAATTGAATGATGATGAGCATGCAAAGTCATAGCCATGTTTTTAAACATCTAATAAATGAAATAGAGTTTAGCATATAAATATCAGAAAATTTAAAGCAAAGTCATTCACATCTTAAGAAAAGAATTCTTCCCTCGGTACCAACCAAGAAACTAGTCACAGTTGCTGAATCTCAAATATTTTTTAAAGTTACTTTTACCTTCTACGATTAGGTGGTTGATCAGACTCTGTTTAAAATGAAGCAGCAGAATCACAAGGTTCCTTCTTTTTGGCACTATTATTTTAGTTCTGTGATGTGTAAATATAAACTTGGTTAATTATTCTTTCACAAGCGTATTTTAAAGTTATTTCAAAATAAAATCAACTCAACCCTTCAAACATCCATCCACAATCTGAGTTTCAGGATCTCTCACAGAGAAGCATAACCTAAACTCATCAATGCCTTCTGTTTAAAAACTTCTGCTTTATTAGTTGCTTTCTTGAAAAATTCAGGTCTTAGGAGAGTGAAGATAAACTTCATGAATGGTGAACTGTTAAACCTTAAATAATGTTAGGAGCTATAATTTGTGACCATGCAAGGTGAACCAGAAGAATCAACCAGGAGAATATTCTCTGCATACAGTCTTAGATGCTTGTCTGCTTTCAGGAAGGAGTTGGGTTACACTGGATATATATGTCCTGGCCCTTAGCCATCCGGAACCTCTAGTGATATACCATAGCATCAGACAAAGCTATCCACACAGGCTTTAGACTTGATGTAACATTGTCGCTTTTACAAATAAGTGTAGCACTGAGATTTCCCTCACCCTTCTGGGAGACAGCCCTCCAGGGATAAAAGGAAATACAACTTAATTATTAAGATTTCTATGTTCCAAAATCAAGTCCATGAGGGCCATGAAGAATCTGGATATTTTTAAAACTAACAATAGGAATTAAGTACATGCCAGAGGACTTTTCCTTCCTTAAATGAGTCTGTGAGATAAGGTAGAAGAATCTTTTTATTTAATTTCTGCATAAAAAATTAGCATCTGAGCTTTGACTGAAAAAATGTTTTGTTAAACAGGTAATATAGCTACTAAAGGGTATAGTTCTCTCTGTAATATAGGCATGGCCTAATTTTTAAAATTATTTTTAACTGTTTTGTCACTTGTAATTGAGAATATAAAACACAATACTAAGATGATGATATGGACAAGCACAGCAATACAGCTAGTTTACTAAGTTCTGAATAAATCACGACTGACTAAACTTAGAATCAGGCTCATTTCTATTTTTAATATATTTTATTAATTCCTGATAATTTTATACATGTATATAATATATATTTGGCATATCAACCCTCAGTCCTTTATATATCCCACTCCTAGATTGTCCCTAAAAATGCTTAATTTAATCTTCTTTTTCATTGTAACCCACAAATTACAATTTTTGTTTTTCACATAATCATAAGATGTAAGGTTATGGAGTGACGTTTGCCTTCTAGGACTCACATTAATAAATAAAACTAACTCTTCCTTACCAAGAAGCCATCAGCAGGTGAGGAATTATAACCTCCTACCCTTCTATATTAGCCAAGGTTATCTAATGAGTAGATCTCATAAAATAATATTTTTTATTCAAAATGTTATGCAATATATTTTGATGATTTTTTCATATTCTACAACTCCTTTCAAACTCTTTACCCAATACTTTTATGTTTTCTATCAATAAAAAAATAGGATGAACGAAGGAAGAATGAAAAAAACACAAACCACAAAAATGAGAATTCAAACAAACAAAAAAGACAAAAGTCAAAATAAAACAAATGAAACTAAAATCAGACACACACACTAAATAACCATTGGGTTTGTTTTGTGTTGGCCACCTATTCCTAGGTCTGCACAAGAGTGTGGTTGTTACACGCAGTGACACTCCATCGATTGCAAATATCTTCTTGGTTAGAGGTGTGACTTTGTGTCTACAACCTCTTCTCAGTGCTGAGCTTTTGTTTGGCTTGCATCTGTGAAGGTCTTGCTCAAGGATAAGATCAATAAATCAAATGACGGCACCTGTTGATAAGTATGTGGGGGACTGGGGACACTATTCATTGCCAGTGAGAGGGAAAATCGGTGCAGCCACTTTGGAAATCAGTGTGACAGTGCCTCATGAAGCTGAGAATCGATTTGTCTCAAGATCCTGCTATACCACTCTTGGGTATACACCCAAGGACTCTAGATCTCACTACACTGATCCTTACTCATCCTCGTTATTGCCACTCTATTAATAATAGCGAGAAATTGGAAACAGCCTGAAGCTTCATCAGGTGATGAATGGAAATGAACCATGTCATGAAAATGAGGCACATTTACATAATGGATTTTTTTTAACTCAAGGGAAATTTTATTGATGTTTAAAGAAAAAAAACTCAGGACAAGTAAGCTGTGTGTGGATTGTGAAAGCTGCCTAAAGAAGAAGAATCTCTCAGCAGAGAGGGGAATTGTGGCTTGAGTCAAGTCAGCATTAGAGATCAGCCACATAGCAGACAAGCAGCCTCGTGGTGGGGAAGAGGGTTTGAAGAAAGAGTGAAGTCCAAAGGGCTGGGAAAAGGGTGCTTCAAAAAGAGATGAGGTTGGGAAAGGGACAGGTATGGTTTTCTCAGAGATTGGAGAACCAGACAGACTTAGAAAGCTGCATAGCTACAGTCTTTACAGGACTCTACTAGAGGGTGGAAATTCTGCAAAGGCAAAGTCCATTAGCTCATTAAAAGGCCAATTACTCCTCCTACCTCTTAATTTAGCTTCCAGTGAACCAGCATCCTGAAGGCTGGTTCCTTGGCAAGTTGATTGGCTGAACCAGCTGGATTGACTTTTGTTTAATATTTTACCTTATTTTATATATAAGCGTACCTTCTCTCCACATAGTGTGCACCTCATGTGTTCCTGTTGCCCAAGGAGGCTAGAAGAGGACACCAGATCCCCTGGAACTGGAGCTCCAGGTGATTGTGAACTGCCTTGCGGGTAGTGAGAGCCAAACTTTGTTCCTCTGCAAGAGCAGTAGGAACTCTTAATGGCTAAGCCATCTCTCTAGGCCCTTTTGTTAATGAAAGACAGAAAGAGAGTGAATCTGTGGGGGGAAGAGAGGTGGGGAGGATCTGGCAGGAGTAGAGTGAGGGGAACTGGAGTCAGTATATATTATATGAGAAAAGAAATCTATGCTTGAAAAAAGGAAAAAAGTATTAAAAAGAGAAAGAATTGCATGACAGGGTAAAGGGCATGGCCAATTGAACTAGCACACTGGTCCAGTATCGGACAGACTTAGGTTCAAGGTTCCCATGTTCACAGAATTCTCAAATGTCAGTTCAGAAGACATTAAAGGCAGGGTAATTGCTATTTGCCGCTCTGTTGTTTGAGACATTTGAAATAGGGTGCAGACTCTGAGATTATCCTTGAGCAAGAAAATTCATCCCTCTGCTAGTACAAAGGCTTCTGTTACCATGAAGACTTGCATAAAGGAAAAGCTGAACCACACAACATACAAAGGATACTGTTTTCCAAGATAAGATGTTGGCCATGGCTTTAGGTACAGTAACAGTGGAGTAGGAGAGGTCAATGACAGAGGTTGCCTAGGAAGAGATACATTGGTGTATTCAGTCCAGGCTCAGTCACTACGATGCCAATAATGTTAAAGTTCCCCCAGAAGAACCATCACAGAAATAGAAGAAAGAGGACACTGTAGAGTTCTGGACAGACCTTGATGCCTACAAGAATGAAGTCAGTCACTTCTGAGTTGTGAATGAAATCAGTGACGTCTGATTGGTTGGCTCTTTCCATGTCACCCATGGCAAATTTCTGCTTCTGGTTATAAAAGAAAATCACAATATAACTCCCCACATTTTATCAGCTATAACCAATAAAATTTCACATTGAAGAAACCTAGACTTGACATAAGCTTTCAAATCCACTACCCAACTAATTTACACAGCAGCAAACTGTAGATGAGAGATACCTTGCTGCTGCCTAAGACAACACAATTGGATCATAAATAAATAAATATATAAATAAATAAATAAATAAATAAATAAATAAATAAGAAGATCCAGTATTGTTATGTGGAGTCATTATTTCTATGTATTCAAATGCATGTTTTAATTTTTTGGATTTTTATGAAAAATTTATTGAAAGAAGCAGCAGACAAAAGATATAAGCTAGGTAATAAAGCCTTTGGGTTTTGAAGGAGTCTTGTAATCATAAGAAAAGAAAAAAATATCACTACACTTTGTATAACTAGGGAGGTTGGTGAGTCAAGGGGAAACTGCCTATCACTGTTTTTCATTGTGGCTCTGCCACTAATCTCAGGCCTGTGAAATAAGTTTCCTGGATTATTGTAGTTTTTTATTATCCATAACACTAATGGGAAGAATGAATAACATTTGGCTTAAATAAAAAAGAAGAAAATGATATGTTTAGCTATTAGACAACTTAATTAATAATAAATGTATTTTTCATAATTTAAGAAAACCACAAATGCTTCAACATAGCTCAAGTTGTTTTCATTGTTTATCAGTTAGCCTACAAGAAAATTAAGTGGTTTGGGTGTTTTTAGAAAGTTAACATGTATTTATTCTTAAAACTACTGAGCACTCACTGTTAGATTAAGAGCTCATTAATAATTCCTGTCTAATATAATCTATTCTTCTTCTATGGAGTCAAGAGGTTTTTTGATTGGCTCATTTCTTTAAGCTTCTAATTTTTTCTCACATTCTAAAATGTTTCAGATGTGTTTTCTGACAGATTTACACAGAAATAAGAAGAATCAAACTCCAAAGGGTAAAACTATAAATGTCTTACTGATTTTTTTTGCATTTAAATCAAATGGGTGTGTTCCATGAACTGAAGATTAGCCAGTTTATAAAAGATCTCTCTCCGACGAAAATAATTTCTTGATAAATATCTGTAGTTGTAAGAGTTCATTTGCTAAAAAGATACTACCTTGCATTTTACTCTTAGCTTTCTTTTTTTAATTTTTATTACAAACAAAAGGCAATACACACTATTAAAAAGAAAAACAAATATAAAATAGTAAAGTAAAATTTTAGAAAACTGTAATTTTAGTATTATGGGTTTATCACTCTTTAAAATTTTGATATTATCTTAGCCATAAATTACAAATTCACAGGATCTCATATGACAGTACAGATATATGAAATATCTAAAATTCATTCTGAAAGGTTTATAATGGTTTGATTTCAATGGTGGTGGACATGATTTAAATTTACTGCACAAGGTGGATAACGGTGTTCATCTTTATTGGAGAAGAATAGGAAAAGTCTTCTCAGGTTCCCAAGTCTGCAGAACACCTTCAGGTGCTGTCCATTGGTTGGTTTGGAATGGGAAAGGATTCTCTTAAAGGAGACAGAAGGTTAAATCATTTTACATGTTTCTGCCTGTCGCAATAAATCATAAGCTTGTAACTTAATGAGCTTGATTGTGACAATCATTTCAAAATGTGTAGTGCATTCAAATAGGACTAGATACCTACAGTTACCTTTGCTATATTAAGAAGACTTTTGTGAAAATGTCACAAGTTTAATTGGCTTTGAAGTTTAATCTAAATTTAAAATAAAAGGAGGATTTAGTAAGGAAGAAATCTCATTTCTTTAACAAATCAAGAGCTACTTTGTTGCTACACCCATAAAAGCAACATAATTTTTCAAAACTAATCTGTCTGTATTTAACAAACTATTCATTAATGTGTTTAGTCAGCATTTATAAGCATCTAATCTCTGGCAAGAATTGTTTGCCACTAAATATAAAGGTTTTTCAAATATTCAATTCAGGACTAGTTTATGGCATGAAGTGGTGTTATTTCATGAAGCGTTTATCATGACGTGAACGTGATCTTTAGTTCACTGTTAAGTGACCAACAATAACTCACTCGTTGCTGGTTTTTTAAAAACACATTTGCAATAGGATATGGTGACGCTGCTGAAGGTTATAGGTAAGATATTGAATGAGCACAACAGCCTTACGTGACTTTAAGAGCAAACCTGACTGTCAGGGCTCCTGGTTGTTTTTCAATCACACTGTAGATAACTTTGGATATAGAAAAGTTTTTAATATATCTGTGAAGAACAGCTGACTATTCTAACCTAAACACACAGTTGGTACTGTTCATATCTTGCATACAAAATTACAAAAGATAGATTTATCTGTATTAATAGTTAAATTGATCATATTACATATGAAAAGACTGGAACAATATTATAAAGGAAATGTATGAGTTCTATGATTGTAAAATTTACTAAGCAGTGAAAACAAATAAAATAATAGAATTCATGTAACTCAAACTCTATTTTAAATATCAACTATTGTATATTGTTTGATTCAGCCATTATCTTTCTTCAGGGTAATGGAATATGGTTTTCTGATGTGCGAGTTCCCTCTGTGTGCTGTGGTTACCATTAATGAATAAAGAAACTGTCTTGGCCGGGTGATAGGGCAGAACTTAGGTAGGAGGACTGGACTGAATGCTGGGAGAAAGAAAGGCAGAGTCAGGAGACGCCATGGATCCTCCGCTGAAGATAGACATGCTGAAACTTTGCTGGTAAGCCACGACCTCATGGTGATATACAGATCACTAGAAATGGGTTAAACTAAGATGTAAAAGTTAGCCAGTAAAAAGCTAGAGCTAATGGGCCAAGCAGTGATTTAATTAATACAGTTTCTGTGTGATTATTTTGGTTCTGGACAGCCAGGACAAACAAGCAGCTTCCTCCAACAATTCTCAAAGATTATGCTTACCTGAATAATCATTAAATTATGTCATCACATTTTGAGATTCAATAAAAGTATGTTTTAGGAATCTAGATAAAGCCCTGAGTTTTTCTTTTTTTTTTTTTTTTTTTTTTTTTTTTTTTTTTTTTTTTTTTTTTTTTTTTTGTTTTTTTTTTTTTTTTTTTTTTTTTTTTTTTTTGCTTTTTTTTTTTTTTGTTT
>NW_026068279.1:428426-451096 GCF_014885135.2 Alexandromys fortis | reverse complement strand
ACACACACATGCACACACACACAAACACACACATGCACACACATGCAAACACAGGCACGCAAACACATACATATGCACACACACAAACACAAACACTCACACATGTATGCACACACACCTAGACTCATGGTGTCCCCGTTTCTTGGAGTTCACATAATAAATACTTGGTGAAAAAGCCTCTATACAATGAAATACATGTGTAAGATTGATGGGGGAAGGACATTGGTTAATTATAATAAAGAAACTGCCTCGGCCCTCATAGGACAGAAAATTAGGTAGGCGGAGTAGACAGAAGAGAATTCTGGGAGAAAGAAGCTTAGTCGAGGAGTCGCCATGATTCTCCCACTCCAGACAGACGCAGGTTAAGATCCTCCCTGGTAAGCCAGCTCGTGGGCTACACAGAATATTAGAAATGGGTTAGAACAATATGTAAGAGCTAGCCAAGAAGCAGCTGGAACTAGCCGGGCCAGGCAGTGTTTGAAAGAATACAGTTTCCGTGTAATTATTTCGGGCATAAGCTAGCCATGCGGGCGGCCGGGTGCCAGGGACGCAGCCCCGCCGCTCCTATTTCAACATAAGATGGTACTGGATAATGTATTTTCTGAAAAGTAATTAGGAAAAATGAGTAGAACCACTTTGCATGTAATATTGAAGAAATAAACGACTTTATCTCCTACTTTAAAGAAAAACTAATTTTTTCAATAAAGCAAGCTATTGTTGTGTATGTTTACATAATAATTCTGACCTCATAAATGACGAGTATGTAAGTGTAGAAATAAGATCTGGGTTAAGGTATTATACCCCCAAGTTTCCTCAGCCTAAACAAGTGTTCCTTTGAAGGGGGAAGAAGCCACATAAAATAAACCCGAATTAACCTAACTATGCAAGCAACTGATTCTACCACAAGGTGGCAGCACATCCCCACCGTAGCGCCACTAACAGGCCCCAGTGTCCAAAGGAAACCTTGACTTGAGTGAGATTGCTCCCTGGCCACATTATAATCCATTGTGTGTGTCCTTTCTCTACCCTAGAACCTCCAAATTGTGGTTGGTGCTTAAATAACTGACCCCAAAGAGAAATAAAATAAGCCTTTGCCAAAACTCCAAACTCTCTCTGACTGACACTAACCTTTTAGGATCTTCCCTTGTCTAACCTCTTGACAGCAAGATACTTGGGATAGATGATGTCACATATATTTTAACTGAAATTATTTTGTTTGCTTTTGCTATAAAATCACTGGATAGTTTTGATAATATTGTATTATATAAGTAGATAAACATTTGCTTCTTTAAAATCGGTTTCCTTTTAAGACGGAACCCTGTCAAGTTACTAACTTTCTTGAACCTGGGGTGTTGTTACATTCTAGACTTTCAGTCCTGTACTGGCTGTTTTTATGTCAACTTGACACACGCTAGAGTTATCAGAGAGGAATGAGCCTTTTGAGGAAAGGCCTCCATGAGATCCAGCTGTATCGTTTTCTCTCAATTAGCAATCAAAGCAGGAGGGCCCAGCCATCTGTGTGCTCGTGGTCCTGGTTCTTTAAGAAAGTGGACTGAGCAAAGCCATGGAAAGCAAGCCAGTAAGCAGCACCCTTCATGGCCTCTGCACCAACTCCTGCCTCCAGGATCCTGCCACATTTGAGTTCCTGTCCTGACTTCTTTCAGTGATGAACAAAGGTGTCGAAATGTAAGCCAACTTGCTTACACCTCCCTGCTTGCTTTTTGTTTTGTTTTGTTTTTTTGTTTGTTTGGGGTTTTTTTTTTTTTTTCAAGACAGGGTTTCTCTGTAGCTTTGGAGCCTGTCCTGGCACTAGCTCTTGTAGACCAGGCTGGCCCGCTTGCTTTTTGGTCATGGTGTTTTGTCACAGCAAAAGAAACCCTAAGATAAGTTCTAACCTAGTCTTGAGCATGTCCACCAGGATGGCAAGTCTCCCTAATCCACTTATTAACATTGGGGCTTGTGTGGATGTGTACCATGTGACAAGCCAGACAAAACGGCAGACTTGTGAAAGCTACCCTGCTCTTCCTGCCCCCTTGTCCTTCAGCACAGTCCACACCCATGAACACTTTGCGTAAGGCAGAATGCTAAGGAGTGAAGGGAGCAGGCAAAATCACCTTGGCCTGAGAACAGCCATTTTGACATCAGACACCCATTATACCTGCGGCATAAAATAAAGTTAGGTTCCCAAGACCTAGGGGAGCTGAGAACTTTCCAGCGGCCGATCAGCGTCCTTCTTAAACCATAGAAATAGTTATTAGGCATCTTTAGTTCTTTAGAAGCATGGCTGCTCCTAACAACAGAAGGAACAAATGGATCTGATTGGTTGGACCGAATGCCTTGCAATGTATGTCAGTTGGCAATGATGGAAACCCCAGGAAAGTTCCTAATCCTTAACTTCTGATTGGTGAAAACTGTAACTGTAACTTGACAATTTTTTTTTTAATCTTTATGCTTAAAATCCCACTTCTGGCCCTGTTTGGAGCTGTCAAAAGAAACAAGGTTCCTGAGTTCTTGTCCCTATAGCCCTGATGGATCAGTGACCCGCTTATGTGATGATTTAATGAAATCTTTGGAACCCCTAAGTTTTGTCTTTCTCCTTCCTTGTGGTTCATAATGCGCTAGGTGTAACACCACCAAATCAACTAAGCAGGGCCCATATGAGCTCACAGAGACTCACGTGGCAAGCACGGGGCTTGCATGGCTCTGCACCAGGTCCTCTAACAGCCATAGCACTGTTAATCTGGTGGCATTTGTGCGACTCCTAACAGTGGGAGCAGATGTGTCTGACTCTTTCCTGCTCCCAGGACTCTTTTCCTCCTATTGTGTTGCCTTGTCCAGTCAAGGCTTTTGACTTGTCATATTCTATCTTGTTTTATCTTGTCTGGCTATCATTTCTTAGAGGCCTGACCTTTTCTGAAGAGGAAACAAGCGAAGTGCATCTTGGGTAGAGAGGAGGTAGGTGGGAGCTGGGGAAAGTAGAAGAAGGAGAAACTGTGGTTGGGATGTATTGTATGAGAGAAAAATCTATGTTCAACAAAATAAATAAAAATGAAGTCTTACATGAGTGCTCCAATAATGTAACTTATACTTTATATATCCCCTTTGATAATTGACCACAGTGCATAATACACTTAGAGTCATCATTATGTAACTTGAAATGTATTCGTTATACTAACCTGGAAAGGAATTTTCAGCAACCTTGCCTGTCTAGCCCCACTGTAACGCAGTATCACTGTCCCTCTCTTTGAGGAAAAGATGCTAAATCTGGTCTACTTGGTGTTAGTTCACCCTTTCAGAAGAAAAAAAAAATGGATTGACTTGGGCTTTGAAAGAACTTGTCTAAATGACAAATGCCATTAACTTGTAGATCTCCTTTGAGGACTATTCTGGACAGGATCTGAATAACTGCTCTCCTTCTCTCTTCTGATAAGAAAGCAAACAAGAACACGGACTCTCGGAGCTGCTGTTCTAGGCAACTGCTAGGCAGACCCATAGTCTAAGGAAAGTACTGGACGAGACTTGCAGGAGCCAATGGCCCCAGTAGGAGGGGACTGGCCTAAGCTATTCTGGAACAAGCAGTATGAACATCGCAGCTTAAGGCCTGAGATGTAATAATTTCTCAAAGTTGATCTTGAAAACAAAATTACAGAAGGCCCTCCATCCTTTCTACACCAGGGTCACACCCTCCACTGCAGCACCCTTCATTTTTAAGGGCTTTGGTCACCCAAGTGTTTAATATTAAAGATCTCTACACATTCTTCTGTCCTGAAAGGCCAGCCCTTAGCAAATTCTGTATCAGAGTCAGATATCTGACTGTGGCCTCTGCCGTATGGAAGCACAGCCTGATCCTGGAGCCTGTTGAGTCAGAGCAGAACCCTGTCTGAAATTACAAGAGGAGACGAGAGTTAACAAGGACAGAGTGACAGGTCTGGGGGCTTCTGAGGGTGTCAAGGGGAGCAGCCAGTAAGGCTTTGTCTAAAGAAGGTTTTCATCTTGTGTTTGCTTCTTTAGTCCAGTTTATCGACTCCCCATCCATAAAGTGTTTTGTAGATGCTGATCATACCCTCCCTGCCTTTTCCTTCTGTCCTCTAGGGAGGTCTGACACACATCTCTCCTGGATTTTCCTCAGTGACTTCTTCCCAAACTGTTGCTGCTGCTGGACCATCTGTCAGGCTTCCAGCATCTGCATCTCTCTCTCCCAGCAGGATGGGGACTCAGCCCAGGGATGATGCTGCAACCACAGTGGAACCGTGAAGCCAACGAAAGGGCCAAGGAGAAAAAAGCTTATTTTGAGACTCACAGAAGAAACTCCAGGTATTTGCTCAAGATTCAGATAACCAAAATATATATGACAGAATCTATGAAACATAAATTTATTTTAAGGAGCTAATCCTCACCCCTAGTGATCATGAATTATGCCCTCCATGAAAGAACTATAAGGGGCTGCCATCAAATATGTCCAAACATGCTGAAGATCACTGAATAAAACCTTTCTAGTTTCAGATATAAAACAATGGAATTCAGAGTTGAAGATGAAGGGGCCTTTACATACCCTCCTCCTCACCCATGATTTCAACACTTAAGTTTGACCAACACAAAATTAAAGTGATCCGACAAAAAAATGCATCATTTTGAATATCTACAGACTTTTTCTTGTACTTACTAAATAATAAAGTTTAGCAACTATTTGCTTAGCACTTATATTATATTAACTATGATATGCTATCAAAAGATATTCAAAGTATATAAGCTTTATACAAATACTACACAAATAAGAGTAAAGAAATTATGCGTTGCAGAGTTTGATAGCCCTGGGTAAGGTCTAGAACTAAACTTTCATGGATACAATGGGGCAACTCTGTGTGCATGGATGTGTGTGTGTCTGTCTGTCTGTCTCTGTCTCTATCTTGTGTCTGTGAGTGTCTGTATGTCTGTGTGTGTCTGTATTGTATGTGTCTTTGTGTGTATTTATGTATGAGTACAGCACACATACACATAAATATGATTGGGTAAACTAGAAGAGTTAATGTTTACAGAATTAAGATCTTTTAAGAAGAACAGGGGTTCAAATAAGGAAAGACATCTATTGTTGTTGATGGCGGTCTTAACTGTAGTTGGACCTTGAATGTGACTGAAAAAAAAATGCAAAAAGTGATCAACAACAGAGAAGTAAGAATTGTCATTAACACTAAAAGGAATAAGCCAAATTATTTCTAAGTGATTTGAAGATGTCAAGAGAAATAAAAGTAGGTATCCAGTAGGAAAACTGTTGAGTAAGGACAATTATATGGATTCCATGCAAAATAAAATAAAATAAAAGCACGTAGGAGCAGAATATCTGAGCCAGGAAAATCCAAAAGCAGAGCCTGCATCAAATTGGTTTTATGTGTTATCAGAAAGCACTTGTCCTGGGGGGTATGGGCTATTTTGTGGGGAAGGATTTGACATACAAAAGTGCATCCTTAATTCAATATAAATTAGAAAGCCTTTGCAATTCCTACTAAGAGGGCAGTTCTGATAAGCTGCAACCAATGAATAAGCGCAAGGCTAAGTACAGCAAGAGGCACCACTATTTTGTGTCTACGTTCCTCCAATCAAATAAAAGAATCACACTCTCAGCTGTTGGGGGTCTGTCCCTCACCCTCTAATCTACCTTTAATCCCACATTGTCCCTAGGGAGAAGACTTGAGGCCTGGCCTCTTTCAGCTTCCAATTTATGCAAATATCTCAGATTATCAGAAATTGTTCTGGCTTCACATCATCAAAATTTCCCTCACAGGTCAGTTTTTTTGTTTGTTTTATAAATGAAGTTATTCAGTAAGTATCTTATGTTTGCTTTTGCTGCAAAAAAAAATTAAAAACTGGGAAAACAAGGGTAATGAAGAAGAGCATTTACCACAATGTTGATGAATATTGGGCTTCCCGAGGGACACTCATCAACTGCAAATAATTCTAGTGCAGTTTTAAAGGAATGTGGGGACATAAGAACTAAAAATCATCTGAACTCTAAAACACCCAGATTTGCAGGTTTTTATCTGCACAAAACAGATGTTCACCGTGAACAGCCCTAAGTAACTAACAAAGTATCAAAATAAATACAAATAAACATCTAGCTCTGTCCAGTAGAATAAGAAACAAAAAAATAATCTTCAAACGTGTGTGTTTGCTTATAGAATTTTTGATATATAACAATATAGCTAATAACATATCTGCACACTTTCCACTAAGATCCCAGTATACTAGATACAGAGTAATTAAGTGATCACTCTTTTTGTTTTCAGAATCCTGTAAATCTGACATTCTCCCCAAACAATGTTATGACTTCGGCAAGCAATTCCATGATGACTCCTGTTTCCTTTTCGTTTTATACCACTCTGTGCCCCTGGTCTCTCATCTATGTCCCTTTCCTATTCTCTCTCCCAAGTATATGAAGGGTTAGAGACCGCTCTCCCTACTCCTAGTCCACACCGGAGGAAATGAAAACAAAAGAGTAGAGCTTCCCCCGCCTGAGGCTCTGCATGGTTGATTTCCATAGGAAACAATCAACTTGACTCTGACGTGCTTGTGTGGCTTTCCGAAGCCGCCAGTTGAGGGGGAGGTGGAAAGTAGGGGTGTCCCTGCCTGCTGCTTTAATGAGAGTCGGAACTGGGACAGTAATCATGACAGATGGCATATGAATATCAGACTGGCACCTTAGCAAAGTTTTTCTTGAGCCTGCTGAGGACAGAGAGGTGTCCAATCAACTGTCTCTGCACCTGACATGCTCCAAGCAAGAAAGAACCCACACCTACCCTGGCTGGTTTGGGGAAAGACTTGCCATCAAAACACGTTTCCTTCCAGAAGCACTGGTTTGTTAGCGCATGCTCATTAGCTGAGCCATTCCTAGAATGGTCACTGTGCCTGACATTGGATCTCTTGGCTCTTCTGGGTAGAAACCTCACAATGTTTTCCCAGGTCAGCAGCACCAAGATCTAACACCTTCTACTATTTGGTAAGCCATGTCAATGCCCCGTCTTAAATGTGTTCCCTTAACAATGTTCTTATATCAAGATAACACAGTCACTTCCAAATGGGGGTTTTGTCCATGGCTTCTTCTTTCAGTAGAGCTTTATATGAAATTCTTCTCTCTTTACAGTTCTGCTTTATCTGAATTATATTTTTGACACGTAAACATTCTTCCCTGGTAATGTATGTTATAATTTGTCCCTCTAATAAGTATACATCTTTAAAAAAAAAAACTCAGAAAAGCTTTATGATGTTTTCTTTTCTGTTTTTAGACATTGTCTTAATTAGTAAATAAGAGTGGCTTCTAATTTTGGAGAATTATCCTGCCTCTGTCTTCCTAGGGCTGGAAGTACAGGCATGTGTTACGCTGCTGTTACAGGCTCATTTTATGCTTTTCATGCTGAGCCTGGATTCTGATGACAATTTTTAAAAATGTCTGTGGAGATGATTTCATTGCTCTCCTTGCTGTCTCTAGAGATTATAGATGTATCTGAAGCATATAATACATTCGTCTTTAGTTAATGCCCAATACAGCAAGCAGAAGCCAATACAGCATTTTCAACAGTGAGTAACGAAATTATGCTTACAGGTTACTATTTGTTTAGTGCATTGTGTGCCTTCTGTTACATAGAAAATACCTCTTATTATTAAAACTGTCTCAAGAGGGCGACAGAGATAAGGAAGACTGAAGCTTAGGTATGCAGCTTACTAACCACTACATAAGTGGTGACCACTAAGAATGGAGCTAGAACCCTGGTCCAACCCGATGAGTTCAGCAGACCTCTGTGTTCCATGAAGATGATGAATTCACCAACACACTTCTCCTGCAACTCCAGATATTTGCAGTTTCTTCACTTCTGAGAGCAGTTTAGGAGATAGGAACCTTTTATGGAAACTTTGCTGTTTCCCTACAAGTTTAAGGTAGAAAATAGGCGAAAATAAAATGTTATAGATTCAACCCAAAATTTTCTTCTACAAAAGAAGTACATGAGGTGTAAATATTACAACTCTATGAAATACTTAAAAATCATAACCAGAAGCCGGGCGGTGGTGGCGCACGCCTTTAATCCCAGCACTCGGGAGGCAGAGGCAGGCGGATCTCTGTGAGTTCGAGGCCAGCCTGGTCTACAAGAGCTAGTTCCAGGACAGGCTCCAAAACCACAGAGAAACCCTGTCTCAAAAAAAAAAAAAAGAAAAAGAAAAAAATCATAACCGGAGGGAAACTTAATTATTAAATGATTGCATACAACAACCGGTCGTGAAAAGAACATTATTAAGGACGAGTGGTCCTTGGTTTTAATTCTCTAGACCAGAGTGAGATGGGTTAAGTTCATTCTGTTCATTCACTAGCCCAATTGAATTAAAACACTATAGTCAGCCTAGATATTTAGCTGTCTTAAACATTATTCTGTAATGTTTTGTGTCCTTCAACATCTTTAATAATTCAAATAGGGGATATCAGAAGTGCCTGAACTATATATAAGTAAGTTTAAAAATTATCTTTTAGATGATTAAAAGTGCATGTAGTGATATCAATGATCAAGGCAAGTTGTGGGCAATAGAATATAGAGTTTGTGGATGTTTTCATTGAGTATTCTAGAGTAGTAAAGTATTGCTCTTAATAAGCTAAATAATCTACTGTTAAGCATGTAGGAAGAGAGGCAGGTGATGGAAGATTTATCAGAAAAATCAGAAACTCAACAGTGGACATCTGGATAGAAGAAAGATACATTCTTGCTCAGAGTCACAGTATCTCTTCAAAAGAGAATAGGAGAAAAATCCAAATTGTTTATCTGTCCGAGCAGTTAGCACAGTTAGCATGGCTGCCCCTGGTCCTTCAGACTAGACAAAAAGCACTACATTGTTTGAATATTTTTTTTAATTAATTGATTTTGAAAAACTTCTCCCTGTTGGAGCTTTTGCAAAACAAAGGCAGATAAACAAAGTTCCATCTTCATCTGAGCCCTATGTTTCTGCAACGCTGAAGGCATTAAACCATAATCCCTTGGGCCTTAGGGAGCTGCCACACTTTGACTATGACCCTTAATCCTCTCTTATAGGTCCCCTAGAGTAAGTGATGCTGTGCTAACGGCTCGGATGGGACTCTGGTCACATCTGGTCCCAGGACTCTATGCTCTGCATAGAAACAGAAGGACAGATAAACAATTTGGATTTTTCTCCTATTCTCTATTGAAGGGTACACCTTATTATGCAATGTGTGTGACCCCCGACTCCGTTTGTCCGCTAATGTGATTATATGCTAATTTGAGTTTTATTTTGCATCTGATTTTCATGCTATTTACTTTATTTTCAAACAAGCTAGGGTCCTCTCAACTATGAGTCCCATCATCCAGTACTGGGCATCAGTCCTTCCATGCTCGGTGACAAAAGAGTAGGTTTTTCTTTTCCTCTCTTTTTATTGCTATTTTATCCATCCTCAAAATGTCATTTGTTCAGACCCTGACAAACATATATCATTGAAAATGGAAATTTCTAGCCAATTTAATATTTTACTAGAGAAATATAACAACCTATCAGTGGATTGTGACTGAATTTGATAGATTTTATTTTACTTTTCTGTTTTCAATAGAAACATAGAAAGTGCATGTTCACTTGCTAAACCTCCAAATGGTATAGTCATTCTGTGTGAGAGATAGAATTATTAGATGTGTTTTAAAGGCAAATTAGTTGAGTTACTGAGAAATGGTATGTTCTTAAAGCTAAAGTGTTAATAAAAAAGCAGGACTGGGATAAGTTTCCTGTCATTTGGTGAATAAAAGTTAAAAATGAAAACACAAAGTACATGAGCATACCAAAATACATTACTATTAAAATAATCTTATCTAAATTCAATGCAAAAGATTGTTGTGCCTCTCAAACCTATACTTTCGGACATCTCAGGTCAGAATAATTATAATCAGAGCAACAAATATAAGAAGGACAAAGGGGTAAACAAAACAATTAGCCATCATTTTTGAAAATTTTATCTTATTTTTTAAAATTGGTTTGCTTGGTTTTTCTCTTTGGAAACACAAAATTCCTTCAAATACATAATTCTTTCATTCTTCTCCGAAACCCTGAATGTAGTGACTATTACAGAACAACTTAAGATGGGTTTAATGCAGATGATTTGAGAAAAGTAACCTAAGAAGTCAGTTTATTAACCAGTTTTAAAAAGATAAAAATGAGGATTGGAGGTACGGTTTAACAGATTACGGCACTTGCTGTTCTGGTAGAGAACCTGAGCTCAGCTCGCAACACCCACATGGCAGCTCATAACCTGTTCTCTCCAGTTCCAGAGATCCAATGCCCTCTTCTGGCCTCTGTGGGCACCAGACATGTAACAGTGCACAGACACACATGAAGGAAAAATACTCGTGTGTGTGTGTGTGTGTGTATAAGCAAATATTTAGAAAAAGTTAAATATATGTAGAACAAGTATGTAAATGTCTCTAACGAAAGGCAGAATGTGATTGGTTTTATTGAAAAGGCCACATAGTGTCATGGATACTTAGGTCTAAAAAGAAAAACCACAAAAACAGAGCCCTACTGGCTTCAAAGAACCTTCTGAGGAAACATCCTTATTGAAAGATAGATGCTAACTGCGCCAGCAGAGAGTACGGCAGAATGGGAACCCATAAAATCTTTAATGGTATAAGTAGGGGTTTCAACAAAGTAAATTATTATTGCCTTCAAAAACCCAAAGAACAGGCTATACCTTGCCAAAACTGTATATACTCTTCAAAAGAGGAAGCAGAAGGGTGGAGGTGGAAGACGCACAGCAGTCAGAATGGGTTCAGATTGCACCTCCATCCAGAAATTGGGGGAAAGAAAGATCAGAGAAAAGTTGCTTTCTTCTGACATGGCCATAAAAAAAGGACAAGAAATAAAACAGTAAAAACCCCTCCTGGCCTAACAGTCATTATTGTGAGCACTGTTGGCCCTCATTGTGTTCATAAGCTTGTGGCCAACCCTAACGGCAGGCCTAGCTAGCACAGATGGGGCTTTTCAACCTAGCCTGACTGTCTATTCTCTGGCTAGCATCAGACTCCAGCCAACACAAAACTCCCCTCTAATGGTAATTGAATCCACACTTTTATAGTTCATTACCTCTCTGATAGATTAGATTAGATTAGGCTGAGCTGTGGCTGCTTTTGCCAATGGTTTGGGTTGGAGCAAAGAAAAGGAGAGGAGGCTGAACTAGGGAGAAAAAATTAAAAAAAGCGTATGACAGAGTGATCTTTCTTTCCAGCCACCAATCTATTTCTTTTCACACCTTCTCCAGCCCATGTGCGTGCGCGTGCGCATGGACACACACATACACCTCTTCTGAATGTCAAAAATCAAAAGTTGTCATAAAATTCAAGAACGAAAGTGATATCTCAGAACTGAAGACAGTCTTGCCTAAACTGCTTTGGTTAAAATGAAGATACTGAAGCTCAGATGAAGAAGGATATTCTCCAGATTCTGAAGCCAGAGACCCCAGAGGTGGTTACCATGAAAATGTACTATACAGGACTATATGCAAGAGAGATTATTGAAGTGAGTTAATTTGACAGACAGGTCCAGTCGTGGGTCTCTGGATGCACTCCTGTATGCAGTGAGGCCACATCAGTCCTGTGCACCCCCAATGTGATTGAGCACAGCACAGATCAGCAGCTGGCAAGACTCCTCCATGGGCAATTTTGACTCAGAGATACTTTATGCTCTGACACAGTCAAAACACCAAGATTTTGAGTTCACTCCCTGTACAACCATCCTCACGTCTCTTTTCCTAGGCACCAGAATTGCCCTATGCTTTCGGGGTTTTCCTTGCCTGTTCAAGCTGGCTTTCCTTTATCCTTCACGGACATCTTCTAACCTTGAACTCCACCCCTTCAAAAAATGATCTTGCTCATCTAGTCCAGTTATTATCTGCTGCTCAATCTCCTAAAGTGATTTCCTTGTTCTCTTCTTTACATTGGCTTAACACCCTCTACACACACACACACACACACACACACACACACACACACACACACACGGTAACATATTTCCTCTATGCAGTAACCTTGGCTTTTTATTTTCATGAACTGAAAGACTTAGAAATTCATTATCATTTTTATGCAGGTCTTCATTTTCTAGGGCCACGGATAAGGGGATTTAAGATAAATCTCCTTAGACAGTGGGAACTGGAGGGTGGTTTCCAAATGTGTTTGCCCATTTGGACCCTGGATGCTCAAGAGCAATAAGCAGGAATCCTATAGAGTGCTCCTGGGGAAGTCCAGGCCCACGGCTTCATCTCGGGAAAGCTGCATTTTCCTAGAGAACGGTTCTCATTGCAATGTTGGAGGGATTCCCTTAGAATTCAAAGAATGGATTATTTCTGCACAAATTCTGATTAAAATGGGTTCCCCAAACCTCAGCCAAAAAGATTAACAACTGCTCAATCTCCTACAACCAGCACATCTTCGTAAATAACTCCTAATCTCCCTACTGTTAGTTTATCTGCCAAGCATTAAACAGAAAGGCTAAACCTAAACTTGTATTAAAAATAATGACATGAGATTTCGTGGACGCCAGGGCATTGAGAGCATCTGCGGAAGCAGATCGCGAGGGTGCGGGTGGGCCTCGTCGGAGTGTTGGGATTTGAGCTGCGGTTCTCGAACCCAGGATCTCGAAATGCATCGTGATTCCTGTCCATTAGATTATAAGGTGTATGTAGGTAATCTTGGAAACAATGGGAACAAGACTGAATTAGAACGGGCATTTGGCTATTATGGACCGCTCCGAAGTGTGTGGGTTGCTCGAAACCCTCCTGGCTTTGCTTTCGTTGAATTTGAGGATCCCCGAGATGCAGCTGACGCTGTGCTGTCCGAGAGCTAGATGGAAGAACACTATGTAGCTGCCGAGTAAGAGTGGAGCTGTCGAACGGGGAGAAAAGAAGTCTGAATCCTGGCCCAGTTCCCTCTTGGGGTCATCGCCCTCGAGATGATTACCGTAGGAGGAGTCCTCCACCTCGGCGAAGATCTCCAAGAAGGAGAAGCTTCTCTCGAAGCCGGAGCAGGTCACTTTCTAGAGATGCGAGAAGAGAGAGGTCTCTGTCTCGTGAGAAACCACAAGCCGTCTCGATCTTTCTCTAGGTCTCCTACCCGATCTAGGTCAAATGAAAGGAAGTAGAAGACCAGTTTGCAAAAGAAGCGGTGTACAGGAAGTAACTTCATTTGACAGGAGTATGTACAGGAAACTCAAGTTTTGTTTGAGACTTCATAAGCTTGGTGCATTTTTAAGATGGTTTAGCTGCTCATGTTCCCTTAAGCAAGACTGAATTTGCTTTGAACTTTAGTTTTTCATAGACTGAAATAAACCTAGATCCTGCCCAGTTAAAGTGTGATGCACTAATGATAAACCACTGATGGAAATTGAAAAAGCTAGTTCCTTAGCTGGATTACAGTCGGGAGCTGTGGGTGTAATGATAAGCAGTCTGTAAAAGCTGCTGTTAACACAAGTTAACAGGGAAAGGGTGGGACCTGCACTCTGAAGACTTTCAAAGAGGTTCCTCGCTGTTTGCTATCTATGGAGGAAGCTGTTTGTAACATTCTTTATTTGGAAATGGAAGACTAAGTTACCAGTTGGTTTAAGGGTACATTGTAGAGCTGAACCTTTGAGTTACTGTGCAAGATTTTTTTTTCATGTTGTCATTTGTAATATGTTTGTGAGAGTCCTTGGGATTAAAGTTTTGGTTACAAAAAAAAAAAATAATGACATGATTCAGCACTCTGGCTCCTGACAGTTGTTAAGCTCGGAGTAAGGGACCTATGAGTCTCTTTTTTCAGCTAACTCTAACCAAGGGTATATGAGCATTTAGAGAAGGAAGTAAAAGGACCCTGCCTAAATTTCAAAATTCCCAAAATCCTCAAAAAAATAGAAATAAAAATATTAAAAAATAAAGAGTTGCTATCATCAGAATAAACATAAAATCCCAAAATAACAAGCACACAGAAGTTCCCAGAGGGATATGAGCTGTGATTGGTCACTGGCTATAATGAGGAAAAGTCATGAGCTTCCATCGTCACACTACGATATTTACAAGTAACCCAACAGAGTGGCTAGAAGAGGAAATTAGTTATCGAAAGGCTGGAATTCGACTCAGCTACTGTTCACTTAGACACCTAGTGTTCTGATTAAAAATCAAAATAATGCTTGCCATATTGCCAACAAGAAGCCATGTGTCAGGTTTTATTAATTATAGTCATGTTATAGGGAAGATAGTTGAAATCCGTTAATGTTTGTCCTTTGTTCTTACTTATAGGAAAAAGGGGAGCCAGACACGCAGTTGCTCAACACCTTTGCAACCGAGACTAAGTTCAGGCCATTGATAATAGTCACAGATTATTGTCTCGCACCATAAGTTTGCCTTGCCCTCTCTATGTCTACCCTCACTACTTAGTCTCTGTCCTCATATGGCTCAAATGTAACCATAAGGGCAGGATCTAGAGCAACAGCTTTTGAGAGTAAATAAAAGCTACATGTTTAAACTGCTGAGAAACTAAGTTTCTGAGTCCTTGGTGCTGTATATATATGTTTTCCCCCAATGAATCTTATTTATTATTTTGAGATTTTTTTTGTTTCTTTTTTTATTTTTTTATTGAGATTTTTTTAATCAGAGAAAAACTAGACTTCTATACTTCTCAAGCCACAATTGTTGGTTTTTGTTTTACAGTTTTTTGCTAAGTAGTCAGACAAGTGCCACAATATATTACTACATAAGTACACAAGTTTTTTTTATTGAGCTCTACATTTTTCTCTGCTCCCCTCCCTGACTCTCCCCTCCACTTCAGCCCTCTCTTAAGGTCCCCACACTCCCAATTTACTCAGGGGATCATTTTTTTTTACTTCCCATGTAGATTAGATCTATATATGTCTCTTTTTGGGTCCTCATTGTTGTCTAGGTTCTCTGAGATTGTGATTTGAAGGATGGTTTTCTTTGCTTTATGTTTATAAACCACTTATGAGTGAGTACATGTAATAACTGTCTTTCTGAGTCTGGGTTACCTCACTCAAAATGCTGTTTTTTAGTTCCATCCATTTGCCTGCAGAAGTCAACGTGTCATTAATTTTTTCTGCTGTGTAGTACTCCATTGGTACACAGTATTTTCATAGCTGTCATTTCAGTAACCCAAGGGTACAGGGACAATTCAAGTTCTCATAAACTATGTAGATCTTAATGAGAGATTCAAATTTTAGCCACAAAGATCAAAAGCTTCTAGAAACCAGAGAACTGTTTTCACTTTCATGCTAATTTAATACAGAGCAAAGTGAATTATAATTTTGAAGTGTCTCTGTATCACAAGTACTTTCATATATGATGGGGTTAGGATTCAGAGGTGAAATGGCTTCCTTTGGTTCGTGTGATTGAACTCCTGGTCCCCAGCTTATGGTGATTATTTGGGAGGGCTGTTGAACTGTTAGAAGGTGGGTCACAACTACTCAGAGGTTCCTGAGGACAGGCCTCTGTGGGTCATAGTAGAGTACTGCCTGTCGTTACTTAATCTTGCTGTAATGAGCTGAACCCTACCATCCCAGACATTGCTGACTGCAATAAGCCACGAAAACCATGAATTAAAATGAACCTGCCATCTCTTTTTTTTCTTCTCTTAAGTACTTTGCCTCAGTAATGAGAAAAGTAGTATGTAGGGACCACCCTTGTCCATGACTTTCCCTTTTACTCATCACCTCCAAGATGTTCTTGTGGTTTTGTTTTTTCGTTTTTGAGAGTTTCATAAAGTGTGTTTTGATCATATTCACCCCTTCTCTGACTCTTTCCAGGTCTATTCCTCTGCCATTCCTCACCCACCCAGCTTCGTGTCCTTTTTCAAGGAAATTAAACGCTATCAATACCAATTTATGCCACCCAAATATTCTTGAATGTGTTATCTCCCACTGGAGTGTGGTCGGCTTTCCAGAGGCTACACTCTTTGAGAAATCCATCTCTCCTTTTCCTGCTAGCTAATAATTGCCAGTAGTTCCATGGCTAGGGGTGAAGTTTTCCGTACATCTCCATGCTGGTCATTTATTTATTTATTTTTGGTCTGTCCTGAGCTTTCACAGTTCTTGTGAATGCCATTGCGGCCGTTATGTCTTCATGAGCGGCTGCTCTGCTGTGTTCTGAAGAGCCTGCTTTCATGTCGTCATCCTTCACCTCTGGCTCTTACGCTCTCTCTGTCCTCTTTCTCTAACGATGCCTGGGAATTCTAAAGTCTCTTCTCTACACCTGGGCAAGCTGTGTGTCTCTGAGTTCATCTCCCTCTACTGAACATAGAGGTTTCTCTGATGAGGGCTGAGGGATGCATCCATCTATAACCATGACCATCTCATTAGGAGTCAGTTTAGTGTTCTGTCTATTTATCCAGAATAATAGCTGTTTCTCCCCTAGGGCCTGCGACTGTTCTGGTCATGGGTTCCACGGCATTCTTTTTCTACAAACATTTGGCCTCTTTAATTCCCAAAGAACACCTTTCTTTTCTTATCTAACTACATGACTCTTTCCTTTTTTTCTTCCTATTCCACTGTTTCCCCACCTTTTCTCCCCTTACCTTGAAAATATTATTATTAATCTATTAAATTACTATTGTCAGTTTATAACCTCGGGAAAAAAAATTAAGTTTACTGTTTCTGAGGTTCTTACCTAAAACATATACACCATGCTCACCATAATGTTTATTTTAATTTGTCTTTTTTGCTGTGATAAAACATTTACCAAAACCAACTTGGGAAGAAAGGGTTTTTCTAGCTTACACTCCCAGGTCACTGTCCATTACTGAGGGAGGTCAGTGCCGGAACCTGGAAGCAGGAACTGAAGCAGAGACCACGGAGAATGCTGCTTACTGCATCACTTCCTCTTGCTTGCTCGGCTACCTTTCCTGTGCATTCTGAGTCCATCATCTTAGGGGGATAATACTGTGCACAGCAAACGTGGCCCTCCCACATCAATCATTGATCGAGAAATTATCCCACAGGCAGGCCCACGGGCCAATCAGATGAATAAATTCCTCAACTGAGGTTCCCTCTTCCCAAGTGACTCTAGTTTGTGCCAAGCTGACACAGACTAAGCAACACAGCTACTAAACATGAATGTGCTGACATATTCCTAAAACGCAGATGTCCGCTAATTCCCTTGCATTCCCCATAAGAGCACAAGGCACCGATCTTATGCTTGCTAACAGCTGAGAATAAAGAGCTGTCGGAAAACCATATGTACATATTTTCATTCCTTTTTTAGCTGAAAGTTGCATTTCCACTTAATTTTAGGGGACGCTGTCACAGTTATTACGACAAAGAAGAAGAGGGAAGGGGAAAATAACTTCATAGGTCCACAGCATGATTATTGGAAAATTTCGAGTTTTTCATTAACTTTTATTGAAAAATCTTAGTATAAAAATTTATACTAATATTACTTATTATAGTTATATATCATGATATAATTATATGTTGTATATACAATTATATGTTATATATCATTCTGTGTCTCTCGTGACTCCAAGGGAAGGTTAAATGCGCCCCAATACTATGGCTCCTAAAGCCAATAAAAGGGGCACTATAGTGGTATACCATTCGTGTTTTGATAAATAAAGCTTGCCTGAAGGTCATTGCAAAGCAACCACACTAGTCAGCCATACGGGCCAGGCTGTGGTTGCACACACATTTAATCCCAGCAGCCACACTAGCTAGCCATAGAGGCCAGGCAGTGGTGGTGTAGGCCATTAATCCCAACTCTAGAGAGGAATATAAAACAGGAGAAGACAGGGCTCACTCTCAGTCTCATTCTGAGGATTTGTGGAGGTGGGATGGCCATTTCGGTTTGAGCTAGAGGTAAGAGCCTGTGGCTGGCTGGCTTGCTTCTCTGATTTTTCAGGTTGAACCCCAGTATCTGTCTCTGGGGTTTTATTATTCGTGCTACAAGGCACAGAGTTGCTTTCAGACCAAAGGATTCAAAGGAGAGGGCAGAGATGCCTGCTGGACATGCCCTCGGAGGCAGATGCCATTTCCTCGGGAAGTATATAGCACGTTTGCTGGCAAGTGAAATCTCCCTCTAGGGCAGGCAAGGGAGGACAATATGGACACGTCACCACCCACCATCTGTCGTGAAAACCAACACCAGCTAACAGGGAGGGCAGCTCAAATCCTGCCTCCACCCCCAGACTGACGTCAGCAACCCTTTTGCCTGACCTCCTGAAAGGCTGGCAGGGAGTGAGGGGAGAGGTGGGGATTATCTGCAGGGGAGTAAGGGGATCAAATTCGGGGTCACCCTGCCCAGATTGCTTGCACTTCTCTTACCACAACCCCAAAGCATCAGATTTTCGGTGTGAGATGAAGGAGCAAACCACGTCAGGTAAATAGAGGTCAGAGTAAAGAACCCAGAAAAGCAAGCCCCTTTATAGATGAGCAGACAGACTGTCGTGTCTTGATGTCTAAAATGTGAGAGAGCCAACCTAGGATTGGATAATAGCCAACACAAACAATTGAACAAACAAAAGAACCAGGCAAAACCAAGCATAATACAAATAGAAATCCCAGAATCAAGGTGGTTTGTGAGAGAAAAGGCATTCAGAACTGTCATGGAGAAAAGACTCGGCTTTTCCCCACTTGTAACAGAACTAGTATATGTAAGAAAAGCAGAAGACCTGGCCTCTGTGCTGCCCACCACAGGAAAGTTCTTTACTAGTTCAAGAAATCATTCTTCTCTGATTCATGGGTAGCATAAGTGGATGCTCTCAGAACAACAACAACAAAAAGATACATTTAAAAAGTCTGAGGCAAAGCCAAAGATGTGACAAACCTTAATAATAAAATTATTATATTTCCATCCCCAATACAGAAATTCTGAACCTCGAATTTCTAAGAGACCTGATCTGAGGAGTTTAGACCCAGACGGTGAATCCACGAAAGAGCTGGAATTATATTGTTATTTTCTTCTATCTTTCATCATTTCCTTAGGAAACTTAGAGCTGTGAAGTTTAGGTCTGTTCATTTGAAAAAAAGGCTAAGCCCCTGTGGGCGTTCCCCTGTCTATTTTAGGCATAGCTTCTGACTTCAGTAGCAGACACAGTCTCACAGCAAACTCCCTGATTCCCTGGCTCTTACAATCTTACTATTCCCTGACTTTAACAAGCCTTTATTCTGTAAGGTTCCCTTATCCTTAGGTGCTGGAATGTTTTCTGGATGTGTCCTTAGGACTGGGCTCCACAAGTACATTTTGGTTGATTGTAATGGTCTATATCTGTTGCAAAGACAATTTTCCTTAGTCTTCTCCAGCGAAGAGAACACCAATTAGTTATTCAAGACCAAATGGTCAGCCCTGAAAACATATATACAAGTAACATAATACAGACTGAGCAGGTTACAGCTAGGGATATAAATGCATATGCACATACATACATGTATGCAACAGCTCTTAATGAAAAAAGGGGCCATGAATTTTAAAGAGGGAGAGGAGAGACAGGAAAAATGATGTAATTATAATGTTAAATAGAAAAGAAAATTTCAAAATAAATAATAAATCTTTTAAAAGTACCCTCACTAGTTCTACAAATTGAGAATCATTCATCAACAAAGGTAGTATTTATAGTCAGTTTTTCTTGTCATTGTAAGAGAAACAACGTAAAAGAGAGAAAGATTTATTCTAACTCATACTTTATGGAAATTCAAGTGGCGCTGATGGAAAAAAACATGTCAGCAGTAGCAACATTTGTGGATACAAGAACGTGGGTTTATATATACATCTTGGTAGACCAGGGAGCAGAGACTGTGGACCAAAGTGAGGTCAAGCTATAACCCATGAGGCCCAGCTTCTAGCAACTCACTTCCTATTCCAGTCTTCCAAAATAGTACCACCATGGGGGGGCCAGTGTTCAAACACATGAGCCACCGACTGATAGTTTACCTCCAAACTCTAGCATTCTGCTCCTGGACTTCATAGGTTCATGATTATGTCATATTGAAAAATGCATTCAGTTCAATCTCCGGAGTCCTCACAGTGGTAAACTGTTGAAATGTGCAAATGTTCCAAGTCTCTTTTGAGACTCAAGGCAAACTCTTATTTGAGTGTCCTTGTAAAAACAAAAATAACCAAGCTTTATGCTTTTAATTACAATGACACTAAATATCGCCATTCCTAAGGGGAGAAAGAAGAACATAGCAAGAGAAGGATGAGACAAGGTAAGATGAAAATGCGGAATGGCAAACCCCAAGCCCAGAAGTTCTACAACTGACATCTAGAGCTTGTGCTGGCATCTACTACGAGCCACAGTGGTTTTGGGTATTCCCACACCCACAGTCCAGTCACGTGCAGCACACACGACCTCCTTCCTGGGCCAGCTCTCCTTCTGCCTTCACTTTTTCTTTATGATTCTTTTTTATTTTATGTGCACTGGTGTTTTGCCTGTATGTCTGTGGAAGGATCTTGGATCCCATGGAACTGGGGTTACAGACAGTTGTGGACTGCCATGTGGGTGCTGGGATTTGAACCCAAGTCCTCTGGAAGAGCAACCAGTGCTCTTAACCACTGAGCAATCTCTGCAGCCCCACTTTTTCCTAATAGACATTTCATGTTTCAGATATTTCCAAAATCCTGGGGTCCCTGTTGAAAATTAGGTTTTGCGTCACTGCTCCGTCGACAGTCAGGGACTGTCTCCAGGGAATTCACTCTTGTTACACAGTTTCTGATCTCGTCAGCTCTTTTGTGGAACCATGGTGGAAGATATAATAACCCTTCTTCCATATTCTTCTGGAGACCAGCTCTGAGGCACAAGAAGAGCACTGTCAGATTTGTTACATCAAAAACTCCAGTCCTGGCACTGTTTCTGTGGTAGTTAGCTTGTCTGGTTACTTGTGACAATTTTATGAGGGATATTTATCCTACTTCATGGTTTAAGAAGCGGGTTCATATCTTCTCAGAGAAGACATGGTAGTGAAAGAAAAACTACAACATGATTTGGAAGGGTGATATGGATGTTCCAATTTATGGCGATCATTCAATTATCAATTAGTCTCCAATATTTGACCTGTTTTGAGTCTCCACAGTTACCACTGCCCACTGCAAATAAATAAATAATAAATTAATAAATAAATAAATAAATAAATAAATAAATAAAATTCTGACCAAAGCTGACAGCAGCACTAATCTTTAGGGATAAGTACAATGACAATACTTTGTCAAAAGTTTCTCTGCTACTTCTGTCTTTGACAAATGTAGAAAAAGAGCGGTTAATGTCATGTATAGTAAACTCCATACAAGTTCCACAGAGCTACTCCACAGAAAGCAGTGCAGTCAACTCAAAGGACATTGGTCAGAATTGCCTTTCTTTTCCTCAGTCTTGCCAATTATAGTACTTTCTCCTTTCCCAAAGTCATTTCCTTCAGTATAGTAACTTAATGCAAGATCTAGAATTCACATGTATGTTAGCCTATTAATGTACATATGTTTTGAGGAATAGACTTCAATATAAAATCTTAAAAACGTGTGTTTTTATGTTTTTGCTTTGGGAGGGCTTCTTTTAAGTCGGGCTCCCATTATGTAGTTCAGGCTGTCTTTGAACTCACCTGTTCTATCTTTCTAACAGCTGGATTTACAGAAATGAAATAGCATGTTTGGTTCTGAAAGTCTTTTTTTTGCATTGCATTTTAATACATAAATATATTTTTGTGTCCCTCATCAAGATAAAAATAAAGCCTAAAATAATTGTTATTACCATTGGTAACAGGATTATCCGGCTGTTATTCTGCCTAAAGACTCTGGACCAATCATATAACAGAAAAGATTCTTTAAGTTGGAAATCATGCCCAGGGTCAGTGCATAATGTAATATCAGGGCAAATGAATGAGAGTTCTTGATTTCTGCAACAAATTGAAAACTAAAAATCACCTCTCAGAATGAGTAATTTCAATTTGTGTACAGTCCTCTGACTTCTTGATTGGTCCTTCTTTTCCACTAATCTTAGCCAGTGGAAATGAAAACAGAATACAAGGAGAAAAGGGAAGACAACTACGGTGCCTACGTGTTAATCCAAACGCATATCACTGTCAATTCTCATAAAAAGTTATATAAGAAATGTCAGGAGCCATTTCAGGCTTCTCCTTTCTGACCTCTCACAGGGCCTTGAGGTGGAAATCTTGAGACAGAAAAACTTAAAGTTTGGACCTTGAGATTTCAGTCCGGTGCTCCTATGTGGGTCTCTGTCTCTTGTCTCCTTTCATCGCCTGATGAAGGTTAATATTCAGGAGGATACCTATATGTTTTACTTTGGGTTCTCCTTCTTATTTAGCTTCTCTAAGAACCCGAATTATCAGGAGCAGAAGGAGAGCGAGCACGAGCAAGGAACTCAGGACCGCGAGGGGGCACCCACACACTGAGACAATGGGGATGTTCTACAGGGAACTCACCAAGGCCAGCTAGCCTGGGTCTGAAAAAGCCTGGGTTAAAACAGGTCTCACTGAACATAGTGGACAATGAGGACTACTGAGACCTCAAGAACATGGGCAATGGGTTTTTGAGCCTACTGCACGTTTTGGCTTTGTGGGAGCCTAGGCAGTCTGGATGCTCACCTTATGAGACCTGGATGGAGGAGGGTGGTCCTTGGACTTCCCACAGGGCAGGGAACCCTGATTGCTCTTTGGGCTGACGAGGG
>NW_026068279.1:320117-427951 GCF_014885135.2 Alexandromys fortis | reverse complement strand
CTCCAAAGCCACAGAGAAACCCTGTCTTGAAAAACCAAAAAAAAAAAAAAAAAAAAACAACGATTGCCTTGACAAAGAATATAGCGTACGTTTCTCTCTCCCCACATGTCTTTCAGATAGTGCCTCTTCAAAACCCTGGAGTAACTTAGGACCTGCTGGGCGGGTCAAAGGAAGATTGTCAACTTTATTTTACAAACGAAAAGCAAAGTCAAAATATAGTGTATGGATTTTTTCCAAGAGCACAAAGCAAGAAAACAATGAACCAACATTTGTAGGCAAATACCAGTCACATGGAACTAGAAGAATGGCTTTCCAAATCCTCTTGCATGATTCGCCAACCTCTAGTCCTTCAACTTCAAGGAATAGACTAATGTCTAAATCCTCAACTTAGTCAATAAAGTCTGCATCACATATCAGTTGATAAGCATGTGGTAAGGAACTAGATCTGTTTCTTACTCATTGTATACCTGAGGGTAGCTTGCTTTGAAAATGTGGTATGTTTTGTATTGAAGGAGGAGGAAAATCAAGTAAATAAGCTAACACTAGCCTCCACAGGAAAGACCAGTTCAAATCAGAAAATACAATATCATATAGAAATCTTCCTTTCTGAATACCAAAAGGGGGACATTTGGTTAAATATTTGGGAGTAATTTTCCTGTGGCCTATGAGAACCCTTGTTTACAATGGGTGCTTCTTTTCCTCAGGGTTGCAGTTAATCATAATTTACCTTAATTCCTTTTGTGGTAGGCACATGAGTTAAGAGGAAGTTCTTTAAGGTACTTAATATCTGTCTAGAGGAATAACATCAGGAATTGCATATGAACTACCCAAATCAGATGATGCCTGTATGGTCTGAAGGCTTGTGTCCTCTCAACTTCCTATGTTGGAACTTGATACACAATGTGATAATATTAGCAGGTGATGTTTTTAGGAGGTTGTTAGATTATGAAGGCAAGTCCTCATGAATGGTACTCACCTCTCTTAAAAGAAGCTTGGGGGAGCCTCGTACTCTGCTACCATGTGAAGACACAGATAAAAGCCATCATTGAAAGAAGAAAATTCTTAGAAGACAGTGAACTAGTTGGTGTCTTGGTATTGGACTTTCTAGCTGCAAATGCACACTGTTTAAAAATACCCCAGCCTGAGGCGTAGTGTTGTAATAACCCAAACAGACTGTGGTTCTGTTAGTGTCATGTGCCTGAGGATGAACTGGGCTAAGAACATAATCCTGAGCAAAAATGTCCAAGGATAATTGCTGGGGCAATGGGAGATAAGCTCATATACCCTCCTTCTCCATATGTCCTACTAAATGCAAATAAAATGAGGAAGAAAAACACTAATATTTTTGTGGGTAGTGCATATTAATTTGATCAGCTCACACAGGAACTCTGACATTAAATGATGAAAGGACACACATATCCCACGCAAAGTTCAGGGCTGATGGTTTGATGTTTCACTAGTCATAACCATCACCTGTTATAAGAATAAAGAAAATAGGACGACAGGAAGTATTTCAGTGTTGAGAAACTTAATTGGATAGAAGTGAAAGTTAACCCTGTATTCTAGTCATGCTGCAAAAAATGTTTATTTGAATTTATTTGAACACCTAGGAGATGCCAACACCTGTGCTGCCGACTAATAGTTCTAAACACTAGTTTTAATCACTGCAAACTAACCTGGGTGAACTGAAGTAACCTCCTAGATACTGTGGTTAACACTGATGGAAAAGAGCAGAGAAGTAGCTGCAAGCAAACACAATCTTTCCTTGAGTCTCAGACACTGGTATAATTGGCTTTGCATCCCTTAAAAGCAAGACTTTCTCTGCCTTCTAAGAAGAGCAGTTTTTAACCCTAATCACTCCCTGACTCCATTAATATGAGGAAAATGTCCTCTTCTTTGGAGATAAGAGTTAAAGTCAAAACATTTAAGTCTAGAAAGTGATTTCTGAGTCTGACTTCAGCCTTTGTCACATAACTTCAGGTGTTTCTTTCTTCACAGCATAGAGGACATGCCTATTTAAGTATTTAGAAGTGGAATGACCACTATAGGTCTCTTCCATCTCAGTACATGGTCCTTAGGATGCCTGTAATTTTTATTCACCAATTACCTTTTTTTAACTGTTAGATTTTGTGAAATTCAGACCTGCTGAAATATTTTTAAAGTATTCTAGAAAGTGTCGGGGACTCTCCTTGACAAAAATACCACTCACCGTGGTAGAGGTGTGGGGATTTAGAAATATAGTAATCTTTATTTTTTATTGGTGTAGGAGGTCCTTTTGTCTTTGTGTTGCTTGTATTGGTTAATGAATAAAGAAAATGCCTTGGCCTAATAGGGCAAAACTTAGGTAGGCAGAAAAGACAGAACTAAATTCTGAAAGAAAAAAAGGCAGAGTCAGAGAAACACCATGGATCCACTGGAGACAGACGCTGGAAATTTTACACGGTAAGCCACTGTCACGTGGAGACATATAGATTAATAAAAATGAGTTAAAATAAAATAAGAGTTAACCAATAAGAAACTAGAGCTAATGGGCCAAGCAGTGTTTTAATTAATACAGTTTCTGTATAGTTATTTTGGGGCTAAGCTAGCTGGGTGGACAGGATGAACAAGTGGCCTCCCCCTGCAACATTTTATTATATATGATCTTTATTTATATGAAGACACAAATGAAAATAATAAAATGAAGAAACATAGGATAGTGCTGGGAGGGAGTTTCAGTGAGTACTGAAATCACCCACATTTAATTTCCAACTTCTTAAAATACCCCTGACCCCAGAAGGTAGGAGTAAGACAAAAAAAAAAACTGCATTAACATGATACAAGGAAATAAACAGACCAGTTGAAGGTTGCAGGCTACATTCATAGTTAAGCATTCTTTTACTCAGAGGAAAAAAAAAAAAAAAAAAACAAGTCACGCTCACCCCCTAGACCAAAACATTCTGTAGGCAAACCACTCCCTGGGTAGAATCCTATGTTATCTCCTTAAGGGAACTGGAACTTAGTTGAATCCATAGATAAGAGAAAGAAGAGAATCAATCATGCAGAGTTTCAATCACTAGAAAGTGTGCTAGTGACCATTTGCAGAAGAGGTAACAAAGACCATAGCTGGGGTTTGGGAACTCAGAGATTAATAGCATACAGATACGTCCGAGAAGAAATGTATACAAAGTACATGCAACTGTCTTCTCCTGTTATGCCTGTATCGGTCACGCTAATCTCACAGATACCATCAGTCCCTAAGATGGAGCCTGGGAGGCGGCAGTGGGCCTGTGGAAATAGTGAGAGGGGCGGGAATATCAAGCTTGACTATTAACATTCCAGCGTCTGTCAGAGATGCTTTGGGGATGCTGGACTTGTCCTACTAGGGCCCGGCTGTCAGCTGAGCCCTCCTGACTTCTAACAATGAGCAGCTGAGAGGTCAGCAGGGAATGAGGCAGGGAGGACAATGAGATTCCGATGCTATAGAAAGAAAGAGGAACAATTGGGACAGAGGGGAAAGAAGCCAAGTGTTTCAGAGCTGTGTGGAATGGGTAGCTGCAAGGTGGGAAGAGACAACGTGAAGATAACACTAAGATGACTGAATTTCTACAGGGTGTCAGGAAACCATGAGGAGAGACTCAATCCTTGGTTATTCTGCTTAGAAGAGAAAAGATTAGATTGAGAACAGAGAACATGCTCTTTTGTTCCTAACCTTGGGTTTGTCTGTCTCAAATATAGATTTGCTCTGCCAAAGGAGTCTGATCTTATGTAGCTCAGTTGTTCAAACTTTTGTCCACTCGCGGCGTATTTATTTAGCTCTTGATAAGATCAAGAGTTTGGAATATGTTAGGGAAAGACAGCTGTAACCTAATCTTCCTGCCATTGTCGAGCTAGGAGCTTTCGGCCGAGACAGATTTGGAAGCATGGTATTGCAGTTGAATGAGTTAAATGTTCTCTTGGAGGTTTGAGTCAAATACTTTGTGAGGATTAGAAAAGAGAAGTTAGTAGATCACCGAGTCGGGGAGCCTCACTCTCCTGGGGTGGTTGTGCTCAGGAAAGGATCAAAGAAGCTGTCAAAGGCAGATGACTTTGTATCTCTCTCATGAAATTTAAGCAGAAATTTAACAGATAGAAAACCAGTGGAAGGAAAGGAAGGTTGGTAATTCTAATTTGCTAAAAGACAAAAAGTTTGAGAAAACAAGTAGGAAATACTTGATTAATAAGGCCCTGGAATGTCTAGAGGACTAGTAGATCGATGCTCGGGTGGATTATTTAAGGCACCTCCAGTGATCAAAATAAAACATTAGTAAGATTATTGTATGCATAAATGTGGGGTTTTTATATATATATATTTGTAAGAACTAATAACCTCCCAAGACTCTGATGAGTCATTGTAGGGAACTTTTTCAGTGACATATTTAACATTTTTTAAATGTCTCTATTTATGTCTGCTGAAAGAAAATTGATGGCCAAGTGAGATGCTTGGATAAGGCCTTTTGAGAAAACCAGCAAGGAATAGGAAATCCAGTGGAAGAAGGGTATTGGAGTGGAGTTGCAATTGTGCTACCTAAATTCAAAGGGTTGTAGAGACAGCATCTGTAAGGACAACTCTTTTCTTTTTATTCCTAAATCAATTGATTTCCTTGGAGTCCATAGAAGAATGTCTTCTCAAACAGAGAGTCTACCATCATACTCAGAATTACTGAGAATCTTATGTCATGATAGATTCTGAGAAATTTCTATGGTCAGATAAGTGGATCACATTTGATTAATGATCTATGTGTGACTGAAGTCATGCAGTCTTATGTTGGAAAATATTAGTAATAGGTTGGTAAAGGGCGATATGAAACTGGCTTACTGATTGGGTAAGTCCTAGTCATACGATACTACTTGAGTTTAATTATAATTAAATAAATTTAAATATCTCCTCAGATGTGCCAGCCAAATTTGAAAAACTCAGTGTACTATTGGACAGATTTGGTTGAGAATAAAAGATTAAAGTGCAGACTCGGATTCGCCCAGCTAAAATGAATGCAATCAAAATACAGATAAGTCTGACGGGAATGAGGAGAAAATGAACTCTCACATACTGTCCATAAAAACATAAATCAGTATAGCCATTGTGGAAAACAGTATGGAGTAGCTTAGAAAAATCAGAACTAAAGGTGCCACTTGACTTAGCAATCCCACTGTACAGATCTCCAAAGTAAAGACATATCTGCACCCCTATGTTTATGACAAAATTACCCCCAACAGCAAAGATACGCTATCAACTAAGGGGTCTATTGAGAGACAAAAAGATGCAGATAATGTGTTTCATATATACAGTAGGATATAATTCAACCATAACAAGAAAGGTCCAAATCAGGAGCAGAAGGGGAGCGAACATGAGCAAGGAACTCAGGACCGCGAGGAGTGCACCCACACACTGAGACAATGGAGATGCTCTATCGGGAACTCACCAAGGCCAGCTGACCTGGGTCTGAAAAAGCCTGGGTTAAAACAGATCTCACTGAACATAGCGGACAAAGAGGACTACTGAGACATCAAGAACAATGGCAATGGGTTTTTGATCCTAGTGCATGTATTAGCTTTGTGGGAGCCTAGGCTGTTTGGATGCTTATCTTTCGAGACCTGGACGGAGGAGGGTTTTCCTTGGACTTCCCACGGGACGGAGAGCCCTGATTGCTCTTTGGGCTGACGAGGGAGGGGGACTTGATTGGGGGAGGGGGAGGGAAAGGGGAGGCGGAGGTGGGGAAGACACAGAAATATTTAATAAATAAATAAATAAATAAATTGAAGTAATAAAAAAAAGAATGGGAGCTAACCATCTGCAGCAACAAAGATGGAACTTGAGGACATTATGCTAAGTGAGGTCATCTAGGTTCAGGAAGACAAATACCACGTTTTTACTCATGTACAAGCTGAAAAGTCCGATCTTATGGGAGTAGCGAGGAGAATGGTGATTGCCAACAGCACAGAAAGGGGAAGAGGAGGGAAGGGGATGGCTATTGGGTGCAATTAGTCAGAAGGAATCACTTCCTAAAGCTCTATAGCTCAGTGGGGTAACTAAGACTGATGGCAATTAATCATGCATTTCAAACTAGAGAGAGTGTTGAGTTTTTAATATAAAGTAATGATGTTTCAGATTAATATGCCAATTTTCCAGATCTAATCATTGTACATTGCATATGTGTGTTGAAATAATACCTTGACTTCATTAAAAAATGCATAAAATTACATGTCAATAAAAGCAATTAAAACATAATCCAAAAATATATAGGCCCAACATCCTGAAATCTCCATCCTGCTAAGTGTTAGTTATGTGCCCTGATGGAGGGACACTCTGCCCTTGTACCTCAGACTTCCATGTGAAAAATTCAAAACTCTTACCGCAGATATAATGCTATCATAAGAGTTATATTATTTCACAAATGCAAATAGTAAGCATTTTTAACCCTTGACTGGCATTCAATTAGTATTATCTCTTAGAATAATTATTTATCCATATTTATGTTGCAATCTAAGGGCATAGATGAAGTTCCAGATCCTATCTAGGTCTTTCTACAATTATCGCAGCCAGTTTCCAGTAGAGAACATCGTTTCACATCCATAACACCCTCTCCTTGCCACCCTACACAACTCCCTCTTTGCTCAATTTCCTTACGCTGTGCAATGCAATCTCCCATGCTGGGAGCCCATGCCTGCCTCTTCCCCATTTGCTTTGCCTGATGCTCACTTTCCCAGGGAATCCAGGCTCCTTAGAACAGCTGCAGCTGCTCCATCTGCCTGCAGCTGCTGCTCGGAAGCAGGGCAGCACGTCAGCAGTGCTCCCTCCCAGGACTGATTTTCTTTCTCATGTATCCTTGAAAACCTTGTCGGACTGTGCCAACTGTGGGCACAGAATCAGCTGCCCCCCCCGTGTGTCCCTGATGCTTTTGCTCAGGGACCTTTTGTATCCAGGCTCCAGCTGAGTCACACACTCCAGCCTGTAACCTAATAATTCCTTCTGGTGACTTTTGTGAGTATTCAAAACCACTTCTGTTCCCATGGGTCACCTTTTCTCTTTGCCCCGATACTGCATTCATCTCTTTCACCAGCCCAGTGTGAAAATATCTCATCCTACTAGGAGGAACTGTAGATGGTGATGAAGGTAATAATGATTACAAATTAGTAATGAAGAGAGTGCCAGGTCTCTCGGACTACATATCATGTCAAGCATGATGAATGTCATAAAAATCACTGAATGTTTTTGTTATTATTTTGCAGATAAAGCGTTGAAGTTTGGAAACTTATGAAATCTGTCCAAAGTCAGTGACAGTATGTGAGACACCTGGCCCTTATCTAGGGCTTGTTGGATCATCAATCCAGAATTAATCATGAACCTCTGATGATTATAAGGGAAAGATCCTTCCCCACCTGCACAGTTGGTGAAGATAGTTCTGCTTGTTGCACCATGACATTAGTGAAGGCATGTCCAGTGAATAAACAGAAAAATTTACCTTGCAACAGAAGTTTTCAAGGGAATGAAATTATACAAGGACTTTTGTTGTGGAATATTACTTTAACTAGGCAAAGATGTACCACATTGACTTATGGTGAGGAATATTACTTTAACTGTGTAAAGATGTGTTCAATTTGTCTATGCTGCGTTTGTTTAATGATGTAAGGATTGTGTGTTTAATTATGTAAAGATGCATTGCATTTGTTTCCCTTTGCCTGCCTGAGGTACCAAAGTGATCTAATAAAAAGCTGAATGGACAATAGCCAGGCAGGAGAGGGATAGGCAGGGATGATGGGCAGAGAGAATAAGTAGAAAGAGAAATCCAGAGAAGAGAAAGGAAGAGAGAATGAGGAAAAAGAAGAGGGAGACACTGGAGGTCAGCCAGCCAGGCAACTACAGTCAGCCAGCCAGAAGAAGTAGGGAAAAGTATGACATACAAAAAGAAAGGTAAAAAGTCCCAAGGTAAAACTTGGATAAAGAAAACAGATTAAAATAAGAGCTAAGCTTTTGCTGAGTGTTTAAAGCTAATAAATCTCTGTATCATGATATGGGATCTGGTTGGCAGCTCAAAAGAAAAATACCTGTTGCAAACTCTGAAAACGAAATTTCTGTTTTTCTCCAAACAGGGAATTGCAGTTTGCATATAAAATGTTCATGTTTTCAGAGATTGATCTCCAAATTATGAATCCAATCTTTGAAATGTGGTTGAGTTATAGAGACTCCAACCTAGGGGGGAAAAAGAGTAGCTCATTGATTTATCACAATTGAATAAACTCTTATGAGTTGTAGAGCATGGGCTTAATGGTGGGAATCAAGTTGCTGAAGCATTTGAAGAGTTTTCTGTCTCTATTTCTCTCTCTATTTCTCATCACAACAAGTCTATGATGATAAGGTCAAATGACTTTAACTGGTCTCATAAGCCACAAATTAATAATAATAATAATAACAATAAACCTTCAGTCATTGAATTCTATTTTCTAAGATATTTTGTAACTATGACAAAAACAAAAACCTTACACAATGAATTGTGATTTTTCTGTTGCTCCGAGGACATAACCAGAGACTACACTCAAAGAGGATTGGTTCAGGGGCTGGAGAGATGGCTCAGTGGTTAAGAGCGCTAGCTGCTCTTCCAGAGGTCCTGAGTTCAATTCCCAGCAACCACATGGTGGCTCACAGCCATCTATAATGAGGTCTGGTGCCCTTTTCTGGCCTGCAGGCACACATGGAAGGAAGGTTGTATACATAATAAATAAATAAATCTTTAAAAAAAAAAGAGGATTGGTTCACAGTATGGTGAGCCCTAGAATTTGGGCAGCAGGAACCAAAACAGAGAGCTCTTGCCTCAGATACACAGAAGCAGCAGCTGCCTATTTTTTTTTAATACATGGCTGAGTTTTCCTCCTACCCAGTGAATGATCTAGCCCTTCAGGAAACTGTCCAAAAAGGTTTGATATATTCAAATTAGAGAAATTGGACCCACAATCCTTTCTTCTCATTGTGATTTTATTGCTCAGCATTTTAAAACTGTGCTGCTTTGACAATGTTTATTTTATCTGCATCTTGCTTTATATTTTTATTTGTACAAAACTCATTCTGAAGAAAATACAACAAGGGGCTAGCTAGGGACATGGTTTAGTTGGTAGTGTGTTTATCTAGCATGGACTAAACCCTGGATTCACTCTCTGACTCCACATAAAACTGAGCATGTTGGCATACAGCTCTAATCCTAGCACTTAGGAAGCCAATATAGATGATCAGAAATTCAAAGTCATTCTTTGCTGCATAGTGAGTGTGAGGGCAGTCTGGGCTACTTGAGACCCCATCTCAAACAAATAGGCAAGCAAGCAAACATAATCCTAGATAAAAAATCCTAATCACTCCCATCTTGATTGTTTATGCATTTCTCCCCTCCCCTCTCGGTGTGTGTGTGTGTGTGTGTGTGTGTGTGTGTGTGTGTGCGCGCGCGCGCGAGTGCATGCATGCACTCATGCACATGTGTGTGCAAGAGAACAACTGAAGCAGTGCATGTATGCATGAAGCTCAGGCCATCAGGCTTTGTCACATGCAAGCTCACTCACTGAGCTATCTCACTGTTCCACCTTGCTGTAGGTACATTTGGGCATTATTGGACAGAGAACAGTGGATAAATTGTGTAATCCCAGCACCCAGTAGCCTGGGGCAAGAGAATCACAAGTTGGGGGCTAGCACGGACTAAGTAGACAGACAGAACCAAATACTTCTCCTACGGTTTTATGGATGTATTGGAATGTAAAGTCAACATCAGAATTCCCAACAAATATTTTAAGCATCTCTTTGTAAAAATGTCTTTATCCTCTTCTTTTATCTCTTCCCCTGGTGACCGTCAGTATAACAAGTACCTTAAGCAGCCTCCCCTCTTCAGTAACTGAAAACATAGAGGATACTTATGTTGAAATAAAAACTTAAGTCTTAGGATCTGTCATCATGAGCCCCTAAACTCTGAAAGATGGAGTATATAATGACTACAGAGATACCCAGGGAATCTTTTGCCAGATATGATTTCCACCCAGACCTGGGTGGGGGCAAGGTGTTGAAAAGTTTTACTAATAAAGAAGAGCACTCAGGAAAACTTACTTCATTGAGCTAAGGTGAGTAGCAATTTCACTTTGTGGTGATTCAGAGAACAATATGAACTTGTACAGAATAGCAAAGAAAAAGAAAGAGCATGGAATACGAAGAATTAGTGGTATATGTATATAGGGAACTGTACATTTGGGTGAGGGGTACTAAATATTATGTTTAGAAGTTTATCGGAGGGCTGCACGCTGTGACAGGACGATCATTTCAGAACTTTTAAATCTGCCTGTGTCTATGGATGTGTGCATATGAGTCCATATTTGTGTTGGTGAGTACAGGCATTCACTAACCACAGTGCATGCCAGAGGGAAAGCTCAGGTGTCTGACCTTCTCCTCTTGTTGATCACTGTGCTGCATAGGTTAAGTTAGCTGGCCCAAAAGATTCTGGGGATTAAGGTGTCTCTGCCAGCTACCTCACTATAGGAGCACTGAATCTGTAGAGCCAAGTGTGTTGCTGCACCCTGCTTTCTGTGGATTCTGGGGTCTGAGCTCAGGTCCTCACAAGTGTGTGACAAGTACTTTACCTGTTTATTCATTTCCTTGAGCTAGGGAAGATTTTTGATAATAAGAATAACATGATATAACATGGTTCTTGCCTTACTTTAGTCTTCCAGGATATAGTGATAGAGGAAAGGAGACATTGCATATGAGAAGTACCATCACTGTTGTATGCATCCAGATGCACTGATACTGAAGGTCCGAAACCAGGTCGTTGGAGCTGCAAGGGAAAGGAAGCATGCCCAGGATCAGGTGCATGGAAGGCAGGCATTCAGATCCTTATTAAGTTTCTTCTCTTTTTCATATCTGGCTCTATTTGACTTTTCCTAGATCAGTTTTTCTGGAACATTGAGTCTCCTATATTATTTTCTGTCAGTACCTGCTCGTGTTTTTCTCTTCTTTATGGAAATCCGAACGCCAAGATTCAATGTCTTTTTCTCAAGGCATTTCCTAGGAGAAGGTCTAGGTTCTTCCTTCCAGAGTTTCTGTTTGGATGAAAGATTTACCTCAGAGCTGCAGAGAGAGAGGAACTTTCAGGACTGTCTCCCAGGCTAGCCTGTGACTCTCAGACTAGTCTCTAATCCCTCCTCTAACACAAGGCCCCTCTGATTCCCCCTGGTCCTCCATCTGTCTACATGTGTCCTAGATCTCCTTAGGCAGGGATTAGGTAATTATGCCATTCCCATCAGCGTGCCCAGGGGTCTGGCAGGAGGGAAGCTGTAGGCTGGCAGCAGTGGGGTGGGCAGGAGCCAGGGGATAGTCTGCTCCCGAAGCCCCCGAGCAGCTTGCGACTGTGCTTGGCTCTCAGTGGGTCAGCCACGTGCCTGCCTGCTCTGAATCTGGCTAAGCTTAGAGGCCAGCTCTCAAAGGAGAAGAAACACATTAGACAAGGAAGAATGATTGCCATTGTCAAACTGTCCCTCTAGGTCCAGTCCAAGGGGAAGAAATAGCCGCCCCCCCCCCAGTTCCCACTTTCTACCCTACCTCCTCTTTTGGAGCCTAAACTTCCAATTTAGGTATAAAAACTGTGTTATTGAATGAAAGAACTGTCTATAGACTTGCCAAAAATTAAGTGATCCAAAAGTATTTCTATTTAGAGTATATTCAAACATATTACACATGCGCGTGAGCGTGCATGCGTATATGTTCAATGTACATTAAACTATGTTGAAATATCCATATTTTCAAGTGTACATGGACACAGCAGACATTTATATATGCTTATTTCAACTTGGATTCATTTGCATATGAGTCTATACAGAAACACAATGTAAAATTAAGAACACTTGAGCTCATACTGAGACACGAGTTTCCTATAAATATTTTCAACAATCCTCAGCGTAGATAGGAGATATTTTCTCCAGTGCTGTAGTCACTAGCAAGTCACCCACACTTCGGTAAATAATGCCTAAGCCATTTGTATAAAAGCATCCCAGACTGAGGTCGGCGGGTCACATACAAAAGAGACAAGGTAATAGGAGAGCTGTACTTGGGAAGAAGGACTTCAGCTGGAGAAGGAGGGGATGAGAGAAAGTAAGAGAGGATGAACATGCTTGAAACACATTCTATACATGTATGAAATTGTCCATAAAATAATTAAGCCAAAAACTATTCCTCAGTACAGAATATGCATATGAATATCTTAGGATTGACTATATTTGCAATAAAGGAAATAATCCAGTCAACTCCATCCTGCTTTTTATCCCAACTTCAGGAGGAAACAGAGCAGTTTATCAATTATAGAAATAATATAACTTTTCCATTTGGCCTTTGAGAACTCTATTTTAGCTAACTGGAGACTGAATTAAGTTCATTGCAACAAGATCACTTTCTTAAATGACAAAAAATTAAAAGCACACCACGACTTAAGTAGTTAAATGCCATTATGTGGTTTTGTGATTGCTAATCAGCTATCTTAAACTATCCCCTAGAGTTTTACAGGAAGTTAATAATTTGTTTGTTTATAAGCGTCTATTCAAGCATTCATTTTTTTCCAAAATATGTAAATTTGTTGTTCTGTCAGGGAGAAAATAAGCATAAAATGTTAATAGAATTAGTAATGCATTTAACTAAAAGAGACATCGGGTGTCTAATGTCTAAGACACCTTACTTTATAGGTAAGATGATGGAAGTTTGGAAAGTTTATGAAACAGCACACTTATCTAATCCCTGTCCTGGGAAATCCAACACACATGTGGACAGACTAGGAGGGAAGGGTATTATTATTATTATTATTATTATTATTATTATTATTATTCCTACTTATTTATTGGTAAGTTTGCACGAAATGGAGCCTATTTCAGTGGCTGATTTTTTTTTGTTTTCTTTCTAGAAATTGACAAAATGCTAAAAAAGATTTCTAGTAGCTTTTTGCTATGATCTGGTTTAATATGACATAGGGAAAAAAAGAATATTCTTACTTCACAAGTATGTAGACTTAGCTCAACAACTTAACCTTTTAACTTTTCTGTGCTAACATGCCAATTTAAGCAAGAATTTTCTTGTTCTTTTCTTCAAACTTTTAACTATTGTTTCTTTTGTTGTTGTTATTGTTGTTTGTTTGTTTTTGTTTTCTCACTGTGTATCCCTGGCACTTCTGGATCTATAGATCAGCCTAGCTTTGAACTCACAGAGATCTACCTGCCTCTGCCTCCTGAGTGCTGGAAATAAAGGCAGGTACCACCATAAGTATGCCCGACCACAGCCTTAGTGATTGTTTCTTAAAATTGCCTTTGATTCACATTTAATAAGTCATTAGTTTCTTATAGACACATGCAAACTGTGTATTATGACAATCAAGATGGGGGCTTTTCATTATAATCATCTGTTTCCCTGGGTCTGTGTCTACCCATAACATTGCTTAGAATTTCCTTTGTTTTACATTGTTTTTGTTAGCAATTTTAGGAAAACAAAGTAGACTTTGAAAAGTTAAATAATTTAATCAAGCTTATTCCTCCATAAGAGATCTAAAATCATCATATTGATACCCTAACTTCATCCCAGGAAATATATTTTACTTAATCATATATAAAGTATGAATTCACTAACTAAGACAAATGTGTAAAAGAAAATGACATTATGGTCTGTCTTAACTATAAACTAGTTAACATGCAAATAAGAAAAGGCCTCAAGTCTCTCTGTCAAATGCTTTGTGTAATATTTGATCTGCGTGCCTCACACTGCTACTAACAATGTGTAAAAGGACATATTCCCAATAACAACTTAAAAAACAGAATCAAAACCCAGTATTACTACATATTTTTGAGGTGAGGGTATACTGTTGTACACCATTGTAGGCCAGATCAGAGCAAAAAGCTACAACAAGGTTCCTTTCAGCTATACGTCAGTTTCTATAAAGTAAGCAAAATTCAAATGTTCTATTTCCTAAATTCAGAAAGTTTGCTTTTAAAATGTCTATTTAAAAGAAAATGTGGTACATTTATGCAATGGAGTACAACTCAGGGGTAAAAAACAACAACAACATGAAATTTGCGAGCAAATGGATGTAACTAGAAAAAAATAAAAAATAAATAAATAAAAAACATCCTGAGTGAGGTAACCCAGACCCAGAAACACAAACACAGTATGTACTCACTCATAAGTGAATATTAGACATAAAGCAAAGGATAGCCAGCCTATAGTCTAGAACCCCAGAAAAGCTAGGTAACAAGGAGAATCCTAAGAGAAACATGCATGAATTCCCCTGGGGAGGGGAAATAAACAAGATATGCTGAGAAAATTGGAAGCATGGGGGTCAGGGGAGAAGGCAGTGCAGAAGGGGAGGAAGAGCGGAGGAGGGGAGGAGGAGAACTGGAGGGAATGGGATGGTAGGTAGAGATGGGGGCAGGACACAGAGGGCGAGCAACAAAAGAGATATCTTGATTGATGGAATCGTTATGAGGCTAGCATGAACTCTGGCACTAGGGCCAGGCAGTGGTGGCACATGAGGCAGGCAGATCTCTGTGAGTTCGAGGTCAGCCTGGTCTCTAAAGAGCTAGTTCCAGGATAAGCTCCAAAGCTACTGAGAAACCCTGTCTCGGGAGAAAAGAGAAAGGAAGGGAGGGAGGAAGGGAGGGAGGGAGGGAGGGAGGGAGGGAGGGAGGAAGGAAGGAAGGAAGGAAGGAAGGAAGGAAGGAAGGAAGGAAGGAAGGAAGGAAGGAAGGAAGAAAGAAAGAAAGAAAGAAAGAAAGAAAGAAAGAAAGAAAGAAAGAAAGAAAGAAAGAAAGAAAGAAAGAAATCTGGCACCAGAGAAATTTCCAGAAATTCACAAGGACAACCCCAGTTAAGACCTTAAGCAGTTGTGGAGAGGGTGCCTGAACTGGCCTTGCCCTGTACTCAGATTGATGACTATCTTAAATGTTATCACAGAAACTTCCTCCAACAGGTTTTGGAGCCTGTCCTGAAACTAGCTCTTGTAGACCAGGCTGGCCTCGAACTCACAGAGATCCGCCTGCCTCTGCCTTCTGTGTTTTCAGCCTATTGACAGTACCAAAATTAAAAGGAAAAACAGAGCCAGGTGGTGAAGCGGAAAGTGTCAGATGAGGGGAAAGTGAATTGAATAATCTCACACTAACCCTGAATAGGGTATACTAAGGTTTTTCTTTATTAAAAGGAAAACTCATGGATCACAACCAGGAAACAGGAACAGGGCATGGTGAGTGGGAAGAGAGAGGCCAAGCTGGCGCTCCCGTGGGCTTTTTGGTACCTAAAAGCCAAACCCTACCTGATCCAGCCTCTCAAAGACCATTGGCTGAAGGAGGTTCCCCATCAAGGCGGTCGGTGGTGGCACACTCCTTTAATCCCAGCACTTGGAAGGCAGAGGCAGGCAAATCTCTCTGAGACTGAGGCCAACCTGGTCTACAAGAGCTAATTCCAGGGCAGCTAGGGCTGTCACACAGAGAAACTCTGTCTTGACAAAGGAAAGAAAGAAAGAAAGAAAGAAAGAAAGAAAGAAAGAAAGGAAGGAAGGAAGGAAGGAAGGAAGGAAGGAAGGAAGGAAGGAAGGAAGGAAGGAAGGAAGGAAGGAAGGAGAGAGAAAGAAAGAAAGAAAGAAAGAAAGAAAGAAAGAAAGAAAGAAAGAAAGAAAGAAAACAAAAGGAAAAACAGAGAGGTATTTTCCTAATGCCTGAACCTGACCAAAATACTCTTCTGGAATTATTAACAATTTTAATAATCATATCAACTCTCTGGCTTAGCTAAGATAGAGATGTTAATCAACTTGCTTAGAACTAGATATCCAGTTAGCTTCGGATATAAGGCTGTCTGATTTAACACTCTTAACTAAAGAACTCTGTGGACTCCCTATGTTTGAAGGAGACACCATCTGGACTCCTCAGACATGTATTAGAGACAAATTAACATTAATATATAAAAAAATGAATAATAACAAATGGTGGCAATCATCTCTTATTAAATATGAGCTAAATACTTTGGGTATGGAATCTCAATTAATTTACCATCATAACCCATGAAGATGGCACAATTAGCTTTTCTGTGACCTTTCTTTTTTTAAAAAATTTATTTATTTATTTATTAAAGATTTCTGCCTCCTCCCCAACACTGCCTCCCATTTCCCTCCCCCTCCCCCACCAAGTCCCCCTCCCCCGATCAAGTCCTCCTCCTCATCAGCCCAAAGAGCAATCAGGGTTCCCTGACCTGTGGGAAGTCCGAGGACCTCCCACCTCCATCCAGGTCTAGTAAGGTGAGCATCCAAACTGCCTAGGCTCCCACAAAGCCATTACGTGCAGTAGGATCAAAAACCCATTGCCATTGTTCTTGAGTTCTCAGTAGTCCTCATTGTCCGCTATGTTCAGCAATACGAGGGATGTGAGGCTATAAAGATTAGCCAGTTTGAACAAAGATTGTTTATCTAGTAAATAGCCTAGCTAGAATGAAATGAAATTTGAAATTTATGCTTTGTCAATGCTGAAGCATGCATGAGCAGCCCTTTTATAGTGGATCTGTTGAACTTGTTCGTATTGGGTTCCATGGTCTAAGTTGACAATGATGACTGACCAGGTCTCTTTCTCAAGAGGGCGCCAAATCTCATTACAGATGGTTGTGAGCCACCAATTGGTTGCTGAGAATTTAACTCAGGACCTTTGGAAGAGCAGGCAGTGCTCTGAAATGCTTAGCCATCTTTCTAGCCATGCAGTATATGGGCTGCCCATGCGTGCTATCTAAGATACTATTATTCAATGTCAAATGTTGTGATGCAACCATTATACCATACTATCCTTCAATTACACAGGCTGAAGGAGCTAAGTTTGAACATTTGGCATTTCTATGTTGATATATTTTATTTTCATATCTCTGATTTTCTAGTAAAGCACCTTTCTTATATCAGAAAATTATGAAAATGAAATCATGAAATGGATGTTACCACTAAGAATGGTGGGTGCTTTCAAGCAACAACAAACTAAACTAGGGTCTTCCCATCTTCTTCATAGAATACACAGGTCATATCCAATAAAAAGTTCATATTTTGTAAAGGAAGAGAGTGTTCCTTTCTCAGATTCTGTTGTGGATGTGGTAATTGGTCAGACTGGAATGTACCATGCCAAAGATTGTCTCCTTGAAACAATGACAGAGCAAAGAGACTCTTGTAACTGCCAAATGACGTGTCATTTAATATTGCAACCTAAATTCTTTATCTTAATTTCATGGATTATAGTATTTTATTGTTTAATAACAGCCAGTTGTAACATCACAGTAAAAATATTTTAAATATAAAAAATCTGAAGATATGTGCTTCAATATTAAGCCAATACACAGAACTGTATTACAAGAATGTTTGTAGAAAAGGAGAGGAGATACTATTATCAATGTTTATGATAAACGTACCAAATATTTGCTTCTGTTTGTATAAAACATCTCTGGTAACTATTAATTAAATGTATTTAAAACAATGGTGTCTATGTGGAGACTGGGAACAGCAGACAAGAGACAGGCTGGAAGATGACATTCCTTTGTACATTTGTTTCTTAAATATTTAAGTTTTAATTAATTTATTTTATTTAATATTAAAGTCTTTCTTTTGTTAACCAACTTTATTTATATTAATCGTCATTATTATTAGATTCTTTTAATTTGAATTTATCCATTTAATAGGAACCCTTGAAAAATATTAACAAACGAAGATTAAAAATCAGAAGACATTAAAAGGCAATAGCCAAAAACATACTTCATATTTTTTTCAAAAGTAGGCAAGCCCATTTAAATTAAGGATACTAGTCCATCCCTCTATGGGCTACCCTCTGTGGCTGAACTAACACCCTAACTGTAAACTTTATAGCTTACTGTATGAGTGATGGAGATGTTTATCTACTAAATTGTGACCTTCCAAATCTTCCAGACAGAAGACATGGAAGAAGGAATATGGAAACCTTCTGCTCTGGCTGAAACTACTGTGCTAGCTTGTCAAACATAAGTGCAAAGACTAAATGAAAACTCCAGAGAAACACAGTCAAGTAAAACACAATGTGTAATAACGCCCAGGGCTTTATTGCTACTGAAAAAAGGAGAGAAAACATAGTCATTTCTTTAAAACAATTGCTTACTTTTACCCGAAAATGTTCTCAGAAGAATGGATATTATTTGAAGAAAGAGTTCTTTTCAAACATGGTACAGTTCGAAATTTGTATTCAATTATAAAATCTCTCTTCACAATTCTACAGTCTTGATTCATATGTACTACACTCTTCAAAGGCATAAACAAAAATTTAACTCTGGTGTACCATACGGGGGAAAATCTAAAACCATTAAGTTGCATAGCTATTCAAATTATTGCTCCTTTTTATAAAACCATCACAAGCCACCAAGAACTGGTTTTCTCCTTTCCTCTCATTGCAAACTTGTAAGCTACTTTCCCACTGAAGCTTTATGAAGTTGCAGATATATCTGTGGGACCCAAACTTTTGCATTAAAAGAAGATAAATAAGTTAAATAAATAGTGTCTAATAAATAATGCAGATAGCAATTATTATCTACAAACATAAATGCTACAAACATTAAATTCTCAAAAAAAAAAAAACCACCACGGATGACTCTATAGATATCTCCCTTTGCCTACTCACACTAGGGAAATTCAAGATGTGTGTAAAGGGGGGTACTGTGGTGGTGTAGTTTAAGAGCTCTCTACAAAATTTTAAATATATTTATAAGCCGGGGGTGCAAAGTGGAGCAGAGTAAGTGCTGCAATAAGATGGACACAAAATAACTTATGTGTGAAGAAATAAATAAAAGCAATAAAGAGAAAAGATGCTTAGTTTGGTAGATAAAATGGAATATGCATCTGTCATTAAAATTGCTCAAATTTATTCCTATAGATGTACCCACTATCAAATAAGCTATTTATGTTCTTGGGTTGGGCCTAAATAATTGTTAGGTAAGATGAATCAGGAGAGTAAAATTTTACAGAATGAATTCTCTGTAAAAGAGAAACTTGGCTGAGCCAGTGTGGATACAAAGAAAAGAGATGTCACATAAAGAAAAATAAATATTCTTCAGACTGATCAAAACTCATGTTGAAGATACAAACTGGTAAGAGCATTCACTGACCCTGAATTTTGATTCTCAATTCTAAGTCACTTCTCTTGAAACATCTGCTATAATATAAAGCAATATTATATCTCAGGAATGAGGACAAGGTAACAATCAGTGGAGGATGTGGAGTGAGGATGTGTTGTAAGAATTCAAGCTTGATTAGTGACTGTGGTTCTGGAAAGTATGATGCTGGAGCAAATGGAGCTCCATGGATTTAGTCACTTTCCTTTAAACAGTGAAATTCATCTTGTTTGAGGAAAAATTCATATTTTTCTGTTGGCTATGTGTTAGGCAGAGTCCCTCAACTTGTGTTAGCTGGTAAGGCAGCCAACCACCATTTTATTACTCTGCAGTGGGAACGTGGCTGTATTCTGATTCTAGCAGAAGCACCTAGACACTGGCAGGATTCCCATAGCCCTTTAGTCATGGAAGCTAGGAAATGAACTAACTGATATTTCTGTGTTCCATTGGCCACACAACTCAGATATTTCACTGTCTTTCTTGCTCAATTCCTAGGGCCAAGATAGTTGTTTTTTTAAATAGTATCAATCAAGAATATATAAAACAAAAATCAAGAATTATAAAAACAGAGGTGGAGAAGTAGATGGAAGGAGCATAGATGGGAGGGGAGGAATTGTGAGGAGGGAAGGAAGGGGAAACTTTAGTTGGTATGTAAAAGGAAAAGAATCACACAAATTTTTTAAAAAGGAAAAGAAGAAAAAATTTGTGTGAGGTTTCTTTCATGGTTCTGAAATCACTAAAAGTGGTGTGCATACCTTTCAGCACAGCAATAAATAGAACTAATCTCTTAAAGAACATACTTGGTTATTTACATTAATAATTAAGTTGTTACATTAGACTCTGAACATTATGTTTAGATAGATATAAAGATCTGTCAAATTCACACAAATTTCATGGTCTATAAGCCAACAGACATGTACCTGATGTCTTCTAATTCCATTTAATCATTCCATTCATGCTATTTCCCCTTATTGCTTTTTAGTTTAAGAAACTTATGAGAGATGAAAGGTATATGTTGACTTAGAACGGTTGCTCTATGTTTATCAGAAAGCAACAAACACCAGAATTGGAAAGTTACTTGGCATAGCATCCAATAAGTCTTCGGTACCACTGGAGCAGGGTCTTGGTTTTCTATAATGCTATTACCATGTGAACACAAACCACCAAATATTTTCACGTGAGAATCCCAAATACAGGAATTGGTTCAATGTAAGACATTAATGAGAAGGAAGTTATCAGGAATAGGAGATTCTGATTGGACTAGGGTCATTGTGTTTCATGTATATCCAAAGGGTTCTTTTAAATTCTCTGAGGGTTTAACTCAGCCACTAGAAACAGAAAATATTTCCACCTCATTTTCTGAAGTGTTGATGTTTATCTTCCTGACCTAATCACTGAAGATAGTATTGAGCTGAGTTCCAATACCATGGTTGGGGTAAGAATCATAGGTCATGTCTATAGGAACATCATAGCGTGAAGTGCCAGCCTGAAAAGGAGTAGAATGTGTATGCCCTGAACTTAGACTTGCAGAGGTATAATGTGGCATGAAGCTGTAGGATTTTTCCAAGTCAGGAGAGCCACCTTGCTTCAAGGAGAAGTTGCCACTGATGCTCAGTGGTGGTGTGAGTGGACCCTCATAAGGTGGGGTACTGCAATCAGGTGGATGGCTCCCAAAAGAAGAGTCTTCCAAACTCTTAAATGGTTGAGGCTTGAGATGGAGAAGATGTGTTTCCATATGGCCATAAGGAGGGCTGGGGAGCCCTGGAGACTGATAGTTGAAGCTGTGGACGGAGACAGTAGAGTCACAAATTGGAGATTTTTCCTCATGCTTCTCCAAGAGGGCAGACTGAGGTCCCAGTTGGAGGCATCCAGCGACCAGGTTGCTTGTGGGCTGAGAGAGCCCTTTACAGAGCATCTCCACAAATCCCTTGCCTTCAAGTGTCTGGCCAGTCTCTAGGACTTCAGACAAGGCCCAGATATAGTTCCTTGCCAGTCGAAGAGTCTCTATCTTGGAAAGTTTTTGGGTTTTAGAGTAGCATGGCATGACTCTTCTAAGGTTATCCAAGGCATCATTTAGGCCATGCATCCGGGTCCGCTCTCTAGCGTTGGCCTTAACTCTTCGAGCCCTGAACCTCTCCAGGCGTGCTTTGGTCATCTTCTTTTTCTTGGGACCTCTTCTTTTAGGTTTCTCTCCATCACCTTCCTCTTCTTCCTCTTCTTCAATACTGTCATGCTCTTCAGTTAAGCTTCCAAGCATCCCATAAGAGCCTGATCTTCTTTCCTGTTCCTTCATCTCATTTTGAGAACTCAGACCTTTGTCCATCCAGGATTGTGTGTTGACCAGCTCCACTATATCCTTTGATTTCATGTACATTTTTGCCATTATAGATTCTGGAAAAAAGAAATATAAAAAGGTAAACCCCAAAATACTTGATGTAAATCTAAACTGATGATGGCACATGCCTATGATCCCAGCCCTTGGGAGGTGGAGACAAGAAGACCAGGAGTTCAAAGTCATCTTTAACAGCACTGAAAGCTCAAGGCCAGCCTGAGTTACATGAGACCCTGTCAAAAGACACATAAACTTTGTTTTTATTTCATGATTATAGAGCATATTGTGTTGGGACTTCTTATTTCATGATGTCTTTGACCATCTGTTATTTTAAATTAAGCCAAGGCTCAAAGAATTGCTTTAAACATACATGTCTTTACAGTATACTACAAGAAAAACTAGCACAAAAGAATAAAATGAATACTTATTGTGGTTCTAGTGTCTGACTTTTTATTATCAGATTATTTATCTTATGGAAATTTTACACAAAAATAACACAAATAAAATTCCAAGCACACATTCTTTCTTTTGTAAATTTATAATGTGAAGAAAAATAGATGAACACATAAATTATTGCCCCAATAGAAAAAATACATGATAGGTAAAGCAATACTATACAATTAAAGAACTTCCAGAGGTATTACCATCCCTGATTTCAAACTGTACTACAAGGCTATAATAGTAAAAACTGCTTGGTATTGACATAAAAACAGACAGGTTGATCAATAGAATCAAATCAAAGACCCATATGTAAACCCACACACCTATGGACACCTGAGTCAGAGCAGTGTAGGACACTAGAAGAATGGCTCACAGAATCAACTAATTAAGGTTCATAGTGCTCACAGAAACTGAAGCAACAATCACAAAGCCTGCATGGGTCCTGAACTAGGTCCTCTGCAAATATGTTATGGTTGTGTAGCATGTTGCTATTGTAAGACTCATAACAGTGGGAGAAGGAAGTATCTCTGACTCTTTTGCCTGCTCTTAGGACCCTTTTCCTCCTACTGGATTGCTTTGCCCAGCCTTGATTTAAGTGTTTGTATCTAGTCTTATTGTAACTTGTTCTGCCATCAGGTTGATGTCCTTGGGAGGGTTGTTCTTTTCTGAAGGAAAAAGGGGAGAGAGGTGGAGGGAGGGAGTGGGGCTGGGATGAGTAAAAGGAGGGGAAACCTCAGCTAGGATGTAATAAAAAGTAAAGCATAATAAACAAATAATAAATAAATAAATAAATTGCTGAAAGTAAAAAGTGATTTTTAAATAATTATATATAGTATAAGAATAAATCTGTTATTACCAAATAAGATACATATTGAACAGTTAAGCAAGCAAACTGTTCTGAGTTTCTACTGTAAAATAAACGAAAAGCTATAGCAATTAAGACTACCTTCCTGTGTTTTCTAGAGATGTTTCTAGTGCATTTGGCTTGTACAATCCCATATTCCCCACTGACTCTGCTAACAGGTGACTTCAAGTACCTCCTATAAAATAGTACCATCTTGGCTAGCCTTCTACATGTCCAGAAGAGCACTGTATTTCTTCCTAAGCACACTGTGTTCTCTCAGGGCTAAGGGGCGTCAGACATTCTAGTGACACAGCATCTTGAAGGGGCCATGAAGAAAAGCCGCCGCTGATCATCTATCATAAAACAGTTCTTTCCTTTGCACATGCATCTCACACCATCAGAAAGACCATGGCAACATCTAGATGCAGAAGTCGATAATCTGCAAAAGACCACAGCAACAGCTAGACACAAGTCAGTGATCTACCATCATTGCAACAGCTAGACGCAGAAGTCAGTGATCTACTACCACGGCAGCAGCAGATGCAGAAGTCAGTATTCTACTAAATCTACTCAAGACTTTTAATGAAACAGTCAGAAAACACTTAATTAAAAATGAAAAAAACGGAACTAATATAAAACAAAAGAGAATATAGTGACTGTGAGCATACCATGGGGCTATTTTGGGTAAACACAGAAAAAACACTTCATTTCACTTGCCTAACAGATACTGTTTGGAATGGTTTACGTGCAAATTTTACTATATTAAAAATAGAGACTGGTTATTTAGTAAATGTCTTGAATTAAATATTACAAGAGTTTGAACTGTTTTCAGATCATTTGAGTTATTTCTAGGTATACAGTTTACCAGATAAAAGAATCTGATAAACCCACTGGGATATCACAGTTTACTAGCTAGTCTTTGAAACATTAAACCCTCCCTCACCTTTCATTATGAGAAAGGGAAAAACATGATAACATGCCATTTGATCCTTGAAGCTGGAGTCTCCATCCAGTCAATGAATTCAGGGATTAGTAGCTGGAGTTTACAAAAAAATATTAAAATATGATTTGAATTGTTTCTGGTAATTGGAGCTTGTTTTCATTGTAACCTCATTTGCCTCCTGTAAATAATTAATGTTACTGAATTGTGAAAACAGCCTAGGTTTCATATTAATCAGCAAGGAAATCATGTCAGCTTGACTTACTCACTTCATAAGGCTTCCTGGGTAAGCAGCTTTATTGAAAACACACATTGGAACCTATTGGTCAACTGGCTGCTCAGGCCAAGGCAGAAAATCCCACTTTTAATATGGATGATGGAGCTTGTGTGCTTAGTTGCACTTCTAACTCGGGCAGATATCCAGAGGGAGGGGTAAGGACCTAATTAATTTTCTGTTAAAGTAACACAGAGCTTCCAGAGGCAGGTGCATGCTGAGACTAAAAGGGGCAGGGTGGGCTTGGGAAACCCAATGCTCTCGGTGTAATTACAGTAGCATTTGTGTAGCATTCTAAAGTTTGCAGCACTTTTACACTCATTAATCTATGTATTCCATAGAGCACAGTGTTGAGTGCAATGAGTACAGCCCTGTTCACTTTACAGCCAGCAGCACCATGGGGCCCATCCTCTAAATGATGGACATGTAAAGACATAATATAACAGGACATAAAAATATTTCTGATCTCAAATTCTAGGTTTTACAGTCCTTTTCATCATTTTTTCCCACCAGGGTAAAAATAAAATACTTTAGCAAATGTAGCTAGATCAGTAGAGCTAAGTCAACGGGCATCAGGCATGACCACCATGCAATGAATGATGGCTTAGATGTTTTGAGGCAGCTTTTAATGCTCATATTCTAGGATTTGTTTCTTTCTCAAAGGCTTTCTTTGCTGCTTTTGACTACTCATTCTATCCCTTTTCTGTACCCTTTTCCTTTTCCTCCTCTTCTTTTCCCGTCTTCATTAGAATCATTGCATTGCACTGTGTCTTGTTGATGTGCATGGGGAGAAAGAAGCTGACAGAGAGGAGAGCCACCTGACCCAGCGGGATCCAAGCACCCCTCTCACTTCTGTTCTTGACTTTCCTCACTACCACCTCTCTACATTTCCTACGTCTTGCTCCATCTTGCTAGACATGTCAGCAGGCACACTACCAGGAAAAAGAATATAAAAACAGAGTTGACTGATCTTTGTCTTTAACGTATTTGGTGATTTTTAAGAAGCTGTTTAAAGTCATACTGATGATAGGTATACAGGAAAAGAACTTACTGGATTTAACCAAGCAATGTGAAGCAAAACAAAGCAGTGAAATTTCACCTTTTGTCTTTTACCAACTATGAAGAGAAAAGGGGTTGTTCTGGTTCAGTTTCCTCTGTTTTTATACATACTTGTCCATTCGCTCTAAGATAATTCTGTGGGTATACAAACGTGACTTCAAAACCGTGGTGACTAGAATGGATGGAACTCTCTCCCAGAATTTTCAATTCCTGCTTCCTAATCCCAGTTTTATTTTTACATTCTTTTTGATAGTATAAAGATAAGATATAGTTTACATTCTTCTCATAAGACAAAATCATGCCAAAGTAAAATATTGTAGAACAATATCCATGTGTTTATTTTTGAAATTTTGAAAGTCTATCCTAACCTTTCATTTGTTTTCTTCATTCAAAATTAAAATTTTCCCACAGGTGAATAAATAAAATGCAAGGTATTTGTTAGTGTCTCTTGTTATCTGAATGCCACACCACCTGATTGGTACAGAGGTAAATCTACTAACTGCCCCATATTCTGCCCTTCTCAGTGGGACTAGACAGCATACACTCTAGAGTCGGATTGACTGCATCCAAATTTCAATTTTACTACTTACTAGACTTCTGACTTGGACTTTTATCTGCCTTAATGTTCTCCTCCTTGAATGGAATAATAATAGAGAAAATTCTCAGCCTAAAATGAGTTGACATATTTAAACTTTGGGTTAGTGCCAGGTGTCACAAATTCAACCTAAGTGTGAGATATGATTACTTCTAAGCATCATGAGTCACAATGACAATAGTAGGTACATATAACTATAATCTATGCTTATATGTTAACTTTATGACAATGAAAATTAGTGGTCTATTTCAGTTTTGTTTTAAAGTGTTTGAAAAATTTCTACTTTCCCTATATGCCAATGAGGCTAAATATCAAAGGGATGGATGAAGATATCGAGTTCCATCAAATGCCTCTACAGCCAGACATGAAATTAGCTTCCAAATTTTCATTCTGTTTGTATTTGTGGAGATGAGAGAAGGAAGGTGAAAGAGAGAAGATTCTCTCTCATGAAGATATTTGACTTGACATTCATTCTTAGTTACATGTTCATAAAATTTCTAGTGGAATGCACACACCCTCATCACTTCAAACGCTTTTACCTTTGGTTTTCAGTATGAGGAATACAACTTCTCCACAAGCTCCAGGGAAAAGATGAAGTATCTCACAAACAGAAGTAAAAATCGGAAATCTCCAACGATAAGGTTTTCTTCCTATTTTTCTACCTTTAATACTCTCAAGGCATCACAAGATTGACAAAGACAACTCAGTTTCAGATCTGAGTGTTGAAAATATGTAATGTATTCCTCTTTTGGTTTTGTTTTTTAACAAATTAAACTTAAGTGGATTCTCTTCAGAGCAAGGAACTAAACCCAGTGTGGCCTTTATACTGTTAACATGCTATCTCAGAGGTGTCCTAAAAGAAACATGAAAATAAGATATGTTCTTGTCTTTAAAGTATGAGATGAACATAGCAAAGTTGCTTTAATATTTTGTAGATAGTGTATGGATATGAAAGACTGTGGTACTGCCACATAGAGCAGACGGATAAATCATATCAAGTTTCTCTCAATTTCTATAAGAGAAATTAGCCTTCAAAATATACAGGAAACAGATGCCAATGTGGCTAAAATGTATTGATGAATATGAGATTTCTCCTATCTCCCAACATGTGCAAACATGTTATAAACATGTTATAAAGGCCATTTTTGTCTTTGGTATTGGTATTTGGGTTTCCCCGAACACCTGCATAGGATCTTCCTATTTATTTCCTTCAATAAAATCTCAGTTTTTGAGTTATTTTCTCTATTTAAAATTTTTACTCTCCCTTTTTTTTTTCACTTTAAACCTCTTTTGAAAAGAAGTATTTGCCATAGTCAGTACTGACTGCCCACTATCTCGGCTCATGCAATAGACAATTCTGACTGCCCACTATCTCGGCTCATGCAATAGACAATTCTGACTGCCCACTATCATTGTGCCCTTCTAGTACATAGGGCTGTCACGGAATTCTTCCTATACTTTTCTAATTGTCGTTTATCTTGGAGAAGTTTGATTGAAGAGCGGGAGTAAAGTATTTATGTGTGTTTATAGTAGACTAGCTAGTATCTTTCCCTTTAAAAGCCCATGGTGCCTGATTACCTCCTGATGGTGGGACTCTAAATCAATAGGAAGCAAATATCTAGACTAATTTCTAGAGAATCAAAAGACCACATACATTAAACGCTTTGCTCATAGCTATGGAGCCTGCAACTAAAAACAAACAAACAAAACAAAACACAAATCAAGGTATTCACAAGTGGTACTGCATCGAATCAATGAGGAGGCTGGTGGGTCCTTCCTAGTCAAGCTTTTACATCTTCAACTGCAAGTCCTCATTGATTAGTAACTATGCATGTGCTCTCTCTCTCTCTCTCTCTCTCTCTCTCTCTCTCTCTCTCTCTCTCCCTCTATGTGTGTGTGTGTCTCTCTCTCACACACACACATACACACAGAGAGAGAAAGAGAGAGGCAGCAAGGGCATACTGTACTTCATTGACTTCTATAGCCTCGGACCATAATAGTGAGCTTCCTTAGCAGAATTTAAACAATTATCCAATTTTCCCTCCATGTTCTTCACTATGTTAGAAATAAAAATGGGGTCATTTGCATTTGTTAGTATTTCTGAAATATATTCCAGAAATATATATGTGTATATATGTATATATATATATATATATTCCGATATATATGTATCAGTGGGAAAGTGGCGAGTATATGGCAGAAGAGGAAAGACACACTTGGACAATCATTTTCTTCTAATTTACAATCTCAAATAGCTGAGGGGAAACACATTTTCCGTTCCATTCAAACTACTCAAAACTTTTGACAAAGCAAGTGGGAACAGCCATGAGAATCTTTGCCTGTGGCCTTCCAAGATCTCCCTCTACTTATCTGGTTTCTATTCCGCTTCCTCTCCCTGCACTCTTCGCCTAGACCTCGAGGTTCATCAGCAGAGCACTGAATTGGGCCAATTCTTCAACTTACTTTCTAAGCCACTTTGGGGAAATAGCTAAACTTTTGCAGCTTTTTAGCATTATTAGGATGGAAGGTTGGGCTTCACGGGGACAGAGGAGTCATTCGCAACCTCTTCTCTTCTGAATCTGTGGAAACTTCACACAGAAACTTAAATACCCGCACCCCACCCATGGGCTCACCTTCGGCAGTGGAGTTCCAAGATTAAACTCTAATCTGAGTTCTGGAGGAAAGTCAGAGCAGCCAAATCCACCCAACCAGGCCGATCGTGGGAGACGGGATGCTTTCAACCATCCATGTTAAGCCGGTAGCTCCCTCCTAGTGCCTGTTCCTGGTCTGGGTCCCCTGGCTGTGACTTATTCTACTTCTTCCTGAAGTTCTGATGCATCCCCAGGATGCCTTTGGGCTGGCGCCTCCACCAAAGCTGGTTTCCCAAGTCTCTTCAGGACCTCCTGGCCTCGGTTAGCTCCCTTGAACCGCTCTTTCAGGACCACAGTCTCTGGGCAGCTCCTGTGATCTGACGGGAGCTTCTGACCTGCTGCAGTTTTAATGGCTCTGGCAGCTGACCAGGGCGGGGTGATGTGGCCCACAGGCAAGCCCCTCCCCTTCCCAGCCTAAAGACCCACCTCCTTCACAGGGCTCCTCTGAGGAGGTCCAGCTTTGCCCCTGCGTGTTTGTTGTTGTTTAAAAGAGGAAGGGTCTGGAGAAGGAGGGCTGCTGAAATTGAGGGTGAAAATCAAGAAAACTGAAAAAACTTGTGGTTAGAAAGGTACAAGACTCTGTTCAGTCGAGCAGGCTGAACAGAATGGGGTCAGAAAACTGGAGACAGACTTGGAGAGCAAGCTAGAAAGGTGGATGAGGCTGCTGGCCCGCTCCTAAAAGGAATCAAAAGCTAAGAAAACTGCACAGCAAGGGTACAGTATCAGTAAGAGTGTGGGAGCGTTCATTTGTTTGTTCTTTTCTCAGAGGTTTTGTTTTTGTGCCTTGTAGATGCTAAACAAGCACTTTACCACTAAGCTAAGTCCCCCTGCTTTTTTCTCAGAGCTTTAAGTGTAAAAGGAGGACGTCTCTGTCTCCCTTTTCAGCATAACAAAATATATTCCTGTTATAACCATATTTGCTGTACTGTTGTGTCGTGTGACATTTACGAAAACAAAAGCAAGTGTGAAAATTGAGTTCAGGCTCCAAAAGATAGTTTTAGTATCAGCATAACTAAAGACTATCTTAGGTCTGAAATAGTTAATATTTAGAACTCTGACACAGGCACTTTGTGACTCTTGGCCTTCATAGAAAACTAGGAAAGGAAAATGAACTATCCCAACCCCCCAGTTTTTATAGACAACTAAAAATTTTCAGCAAATTTTTAAGATCCCACTAATCTTTTTGTTTTCTTATCCAAGAGCTATCTGATCAGCAAAATAAACTTCATTTTTGGCATTATTAACCAATACATGTTAGGTATGGCAAATTTCTGGAAAACATCAGAACTTATTCCTCAGCCAGAGGAAGGTTACATATGAGACAGTTTGCCTCCAGATAGAGCAGTTTAATAATTTCTAGATGAATGCATATTAGATTCCTTGGTCTCCTGATTTGTGTCTTTAAAGACTCATCCCTGGATATTAAAAAGTTGTTGTTGGACATGGCACCCTGCCTATGAGATTTACTGTGGGAGGGGAGGAGTCAAATACTAGCAGAAAGGGGAACATATTGAGACAAAGATGAGGGTGGAGATGAAGCATTGTGCCCGACCCCTTGATTCTTCTGACAGATGTAAGGAATTGAACATAAGAGGATTAGCTCACAAAATACATTCAATTGTGTGTGTGCACGTGTGGTGTGTGTATGTGCATGTGCATACTCGTGTCGTGGCAGAGGGGGTGCTGGACACTGAGTTTTCTTTATTGCTTTTTTTTTAATCCCCAGAAGAGTGGGTGGAATCCATTTCACTGGGGTTGCTCTCAAAACTCCTGGACAGTTGTGGGGTTGGCTGTTGAACTCTGAAGGGCAGGAAGGGGCAGGATGGGTGTGCAATAGCAAAAGGGAGGGGATGGTGATGGCCTTAGGAAAAGAGAATGAATGGCATTTGCATTCAGTCTCCTCCCCCGTGTTTCCTAGGCCAGAGGGCCAAGCCACAGCCCTTCCCTCTCTCTCTATTGCTTTTTTGTGAAGCTCTGAGGTAACCTGTTAGAACCATCTGCTGAGTAGGGAAAGGGAGACCAGACCAGCACTTAGTTGCTGGCCCACAGGCCTGACACTAGGAACCATTGAGAAAGAAAAGGGAGGCAACAGGCAGATTTATGGGCAACAATCTGTTACAGCCCACCCCCACGCCCCTCTGCCAGGAGACAGACTGATAATCCATCAACCCCACTAATGAATTAATTAGTATTCCCAGTAATCCTGATCCCCAAAGGAGACCTGCCTGTAGGCCTGTAAGTAGAGTAGAAACTGCCTTCTGCAACCAGACACCGAAGAAGAGGGACCAATGTGTGACATTGGCCCCAGGGCACTGGGCTGCAAGCCTCAGACACTGTGGGTAACTGTCCCCAGATGTCCCTCCTTCTCATCTTCCTCTCTGGAGACCACTTGCCTTTGCCGAATTAAACCACTGCTTCCAAACAAATGGGGTCTAAAGGCAATAAATCAGGAAACTATAGAAAGTGGGAGGCTGAGCTTTAGGAAAGAAATTTCTGGACTGACCATACTCACAGTAAAACTTGAGCAGATCTTAAACCTGTTCCATAAGAATTACCCCGGGATGGGGACAGCAATGGCAGGGCACGAGCTGTGGAGAAGGCAGAGGAGACAGTCTCTGACCCAAGGAAGCTCAGTGTTCAAGCAGCAGAGGGATAAAGAGTCAAAATTGTGAACTGGGTTTAAAATGGTTGGTGACTTGAGATACTCCTGAAAATGGTCTGGAGCAGAGTATAAAGACACTGGAAAAAGAAAGAAAGAAAGAAAGAAAGAAAGAAAGAAAGAAAGAAAGAAAGAAAGAAAGAAAAGGGAAAGGAAACATGACTGTTTTTTAGGTGTGGCAAAAGAGAAGGTTTATTGTAGATAAAAGGGAGAACACATCCGGGGTAGAGACATGGCCCTGAGCCCTGTGAGGACAAAGGAGAAGGGAGAGAGAAGAGAGGAGTAGATAAAAAGGGGAAGATAAACAAAATGGTTGGATTATAAAGGGAAGGGCAGCTGGGGAAGAGGATAGCCCAGCCCCTGGGCTGGAGAAGTTTAAGGGAGGGCTTAGGGTATGACAGCCAGGAAGGTTACCCAACAGATAGGGACTGAGGGATAGCAGGGAGAACCTGGTGGCTAGGGCGGCTTGGATATGTTGAATATATCATGCTATTTTTTAATTTTTCCTACGTTTTGAGCTACGGCTATCCTACTCAGTTACTGTAACTCCACCGCTACCAGCAGAGGTTCTGCGGTAAGAACTGCAGTCTGCGGAAAGTCTGTTTTCTAGGGCACTGACTCCTTCAAAGCTACAAAGGGAATTTATCTAAACCTCTGTCCCTCTAGAGAAGTCAAAATCCAAAGGTTGGGTTCTGAACCTTAACCCGGGAGCTCATTTGTTTGACAGTATTAATTTGAAGGCAATAAAAGCAAGTGGGCTTTCCAGGATCTTGGTAAGGAGGGTCTAATGGGCCCAGGCATGGCAAATAGTCCCCATAGTCAAGAATCAGGGTGAGCCAGAATCTCTGCTCTTCAGTCTCTCATGTTCTTTCTACCGCTAACATTCAGTAATGCCAACATGGGTGAATATTACAATCACCTTTTGAGGCCAAATAATTCAAAAGCCTTCAGGTTTGAATATGGTTTCAACACTGGTTAGTGACCAGGTCATAAACATCAGTGTAAGTGGATCTCCAAACTGGTAATTTGGTTCAGTTTTCCTCTGCTCCATCCATTCAAAGGCTGTGCACCTAAGCATTTGCAGGGTGTATCACTCTAGCTACATAACGTTACCCACATTTGCTTAAATCTGCTGAACAACTCTCTTTAAAAACCCCTGTACTCCCTGGCAATTGCTGTCCCCAATAGTCCTCCAAGATTTGCTGGATCTTAGTGATACTATTTACTAATAATGGAACATCAGACTGTTTGCTTCTGTACTTCTAAGTTCCACCATCTGTAACTGGGGTAATCAGGCTTGGCTAATGAATTTGCTCTGAAGAGTATAAATAAACAACAGATGCTGAGTTTGCTAACTCCTTAGTAGAATGTCTGCACTTAGCAAGAGACCAGTGAATACTTCTTGTTGATATTTTATTTTAAATATTAGATTCTGGTCTTTTATTCTCTAGAGACAAAAGGAGATCTAATATTAGGATCTCCTCTTACAAGATCTGTTTCTGTATTTCTGTGTTACAACAATAATCACACTATATTAAATAATCTAGCAAATATGTTTTATGCAGACTTGCCTAAAGACTAACCTGATAGAGGCATTTTCAAAACTGAACTTCCCTCTTCCCAGATGACCTTAGCTTGTATCAAGCTGACAAAATGCTAACTAGACAACACTCTTAATTTTTAAAATAAACAAATATATATTAAATGATGTACATTTTTAAGCATGCATTCACAAATTGTATAACAGCACATTTTTATATAAAGATAGCTCTGCTACAGCATAGAGTTAGACAGTCATCAAAAAAGATTGTTTCCATTTGCATCTGTATAAACTAGTCATTTGTAAATTGTGAAAGTAAAATTGGTTTTAGAACATAACTACAATGTATTATTTTTATGTTTTTCTTTTACTTTCCTTTTTTTTAAAATGTGTAGCCCAGGCTGGCCTTGAACTCATGATCCTCCTGCCTCTGCCTCCTTCAGCAAATCCTACCAGCATGCGCCACCACAACCGGCCAATGTATTATTTTTAAACTGACATTTTCTATTGCATTAATTACTTTTCTCATTGTTGTAAAATATCCCTGACAGAAGCAACTACAAGAAGGAACGGTTTGTTTTGAGTCATAGTTTGAGGGTGCAGACCATCGTTGTGCGGACATCACCACAGTTTGAGGGTGCAGCCCATCGTTGTGTGGTCATCATCACATTTGAGGATGTCATCCATTTTTGTACAGACATCATCACATTTGAGGGTGCAGTCCATCGTTGTGTGGACATCATCACATTTGAGGGTGCAGCCCATTGTTGTGTGGACATCATCACATTTGAGGATGTCATCCACCTTTGTACAGACATCATCACATTTGAGGATGTCATCCACCATTGTACAGACATCATCACCTTTGAGGGTGCAGTCCATCGTTGTGTGGACATCATCACATTTGAGGATGTCATCCATTATTGTACAGACATCATCACATTTGAGGGTGCAGTCCATCGTTGTGTGGACATCATCACATTTGAGGGTGCAGTCCATCGTTGTGTGGGCATCATCACATTTGAGGATGTCATCCACCGTTGTACAGACATCATCACATTTGAGGGTATTGACCATACTTGTGCAGACATCACCTAACAGGAGTCAGAAGCAGCTATTCACATTGCATCCACAGTCAGGAAGCAGAGAGAAATGAACATTTGTAAACAAGTATCTTTCTTTTTATTGTTTCTCTCTTTTATGCTGTTCAGGGCATGTGCCATGAGATGGTGCTACCCACATCCAAGGTGGACCTTCCTTGCTTTGTAAAATTGTTTGTCTAACATGCTTGTTCACATACCCAGAGGCTTGTTTCTGTGGTGATCTTAGGTTGTATCAAGTTGATAATCCAGGTAACAATAGCATCTACTCATTAGCTCCCACCAACTCCACCCTGCTCTTCTCAACCCCAGGAACATCTGCCAAGTCTTTTTCTTTTTTCATTTATCAGACAAAATACATTTATAATCTACAAATATGAACCACATATGACTGTCTTTCTTGTTAAGATTACCTTTTATTCCCACAGAAATGTAAAGTAAGCCAGTTGAAGAAAGACAGGCAAAGATGTATTGATTGCCCCAGTGGAACAATGTCTAAAGAAAATGTGGTCTCTTTATACAATGGAATACTGTGCAGCATAGGGAAAGAGAGAGAGAGGGAGGGAGAGGGAGGGAGAGAGAGAGAGAGAGAGAGAGAGAGAGAGAGAGAGAGAGAGAGAGAGAGAGGAAACCCTGCATTCACATATACATGATAGAAGTAAAAGGCATCATGCTATGTTAAATAAGCCAGACACAGACAAACACCACATGCTCTTTCCTATATGAGGACAAATATACCATCTCATAGAAAAGTGAATCGGAAGAGTGTGTACCAGAGGCGAGGAGAGAGAGTGTGAGGAGAAGACACAAGAGACACAAACACACAGGAGAGGTGTGCTGATGGTTCCGTGCACACAGCTTAACAACCTACAAAATAATCTGCAAAGAGAAAAGAGCAAGAATTCCCAACACATAAAATGATGAATGGTTAAAAGTAAGTTTCAAGAATGATAAATGGCTGAGAAGAAAATATCAACTTAACGATCACATCTTTACCACAGATTCTGATGCGTCATCCTGTATCAGCCATTGGCATCATCTGTCAATATGTGTCAGTTAAAAGCAAAAAGGAAGTTCCGGAGCAGCAAAAAACAGAAAACAAATAAAGAAAATTAGGAGTGATGACACATCATAAGCAATTGTTTTCGATCTTCAGTAAGATACATGTGATGTATTATAGCACATTGTCTGACATTTTTCTTATGAGTGGGTAGGTTAATCCTTTTTAATGATTTTATTCTTCTTGTTGTTGTTGTTTTTACATCCTGACCACAGTTTCCCCCACACCACTCTAGACATGCCTTATCTCATCTGCCGAGTATAAGAACACACTTTAATTTGAATTTGAGAAACTCCGATTTTATGACCCCTCAACCTAGAAAATACATGGTGTAGGTCAGTGGGGATTTTCTGCACAGATACAAAGCTACAACACAACACAGCAAAGAGGTAAATAAAGCAAATACAACCTTCAAATACTTCCAAGTTGTCTGTGAGGAGCAGACAGAGCACTGGTCTGTGTACTTGCAGACCAAAATCAAAACTGTTTCACGAAGGAGACCCTTGAAGGGTGAAGCCTGGCCCCAGCTCTAGACACCCTCTAGACACTCTGTTTCATGGTCTTGTCTTATGACTAATGTCTGCCACCGGGTACCACTGCTACAGAGCGAGTCCCTCTGTACTTAATGCCTTCTCCACTATAATGGAAAGACACTCCTAAAACTATGAATCTAAATTAATCTTTCTTCCTTGATTTCTGTCGATTATTTTGGTCATAGTGGCACAAAGTAACTACCACCTACTTCTACAGTAAATGGTTCTTCAACAATGTTCCAGTTTAACTTTGCTGTCTCTCTGCTCTCATAGCCAGAACTATTTTCTTTTCCAAACATGCTAATGTAAGTAGGAGCTGGAAAGGCAGGGAATCGGGCAACACAAAGAACACATTGCTGTGCTTACCCATTGAGACTCAAACTGAGTATGTCAATATATCAGAATTACAGAGAAGGGGAAGGGATAGAAATAAATGAGAAAACTGACATCCTCTTGCAGATAACTTTACTCTTTGTTTGCATCTTTGTCTTTTTTCCCTAATCATCGAACCCAAGGCTTTGCACATTCTAAACCATTATTTGATGATAGAACTACCTCCCTAACTCTTTATCAATTTTTAATAGAAGAGAACAAATTTTATTAATTAATTTATTCAATAAATATTTGAGTGTTTCCCATGCATCATGGGTATGGGAAATGTATCAGTGCACAAAACAGAAATGATAGCTTGTCTAAGGTAAAAAAAAAAAAAAAAAAAAAAAAAAACAAGGAATGAATGCGCTTCTTTGAATGGCGGCTTACTTCTATGCCTCTTGATTGGTTTGGTTTTTCTCTGTGACTAAGTGTTTGCCTTCATGTATTTTCTGTGTACCATGTGTGTACCTGATGCCAGGGAGTCTAGAGAGGATATCAGATTCCCCTTGAACTGAAGTTACATGTAGTTGTGAGTGCTGGGAATTGAAACCGAGTCCCCTGTAAGAGTATCTGGTGTACTTAAACACTAAGTAATCTCCATCCCCTTATTTTTATTTTTAATATCTGAGCTCTAAGAGAATATATTTGAATGAAAATTCTGTAACTTAACACTCCATTCCAGAAACCTACCTATTCCCAGGAGTAAGATTGTTTATATTAAGGTAAGCCCTTACTTCACTGAAAACCTTTTTTCTTTTTCTCCAAGCACCTTTTCCCCCCAACCCCCTGTCTCCATTCACATTACATCTGAATTTAGTTGTATCTACAATGATGTTAAATTCTGATTTACTTAATACATTCATAGCCTATACTTGTTATAGACCTATGATTCCCTACTAATGATTTTAATTTTTATTTTATTAGTGTGTGAACAGTTTTTTTGGGACTTTAGGATCATTTTTCACTTTGGATTGAGGCCAGCAGGCTTGTAATCATCTGACCAAATTTCCTATTTCTTCCTCTGATTCCACTATATGAATGCTGGGAATACAGATAGACACCATTGCATTTGGTTCTGGGGATTGAACTAAGATGATCAGGCTTGTGCAGTAATCATTTTTTTTAACCACAAAGCCCTGTCTCTGGCCACTTTTTTATTAGTTTAGAACTTCTTTGACATCCTAAAACATCCCAACTTGGAGGCTCATTGTAGGGTCTCTTTACTTACTCTCTTTACTGAGGTATAGAACTTACCCATTCCTGGATTTTTTTAACTATCGTATTGCCTTCTTTATCTAGGCTGTACAAGATTGAAGTGAAGGGATTCAGAGGATTATAGAGATACAGGTTGGGTTTGGAGGTTACTAGGTAAAAGGTAACTGAAATGAGAACTGGGAATGATAAAGTGGAGAAAATGGGAAATAGGTGAAGGAAGGAAGGGAAGGAGGGAGGGAGAGAGGGAGGGAGGGAGAGAGGGAGGGAGGGAGGGAAGGAGGGAGGGAGGAAGGGAGGGAGGGAGAAAGAGAGGGAGAGAGGGAGGGAGGGAGAAGGGGGGAGGGAGGGAGGGAGAAAGAGAAGTCCTTCTTATTCCATTCTGTGACTCAGAGGGAAAATAGCCCCAGGCTCATCTTCTTGATATTCAGCCCCCATCATCCTTCTTTCACCCTGATGAATCAGAGTTAGAGCATGAATAAATCTTTAAGGGTTAGCACTATTTCCCCTCAGGCTAGGATGGATTTAACATATTTAAAGGCTTAATTAAGACTCTGAATATTTTCTGTGGACGCCAGCTAAAGCCAGACTGTATCCTCTAGGAACCCTCTACAGTATTCTGGGGTTGATGTTGCCACCTGGTATTTGGAACACTGGTGGAGCTTGGCCACGCGACTCAACCTTGTCAAAACAGCTACTTGGAAGGCCGAGCCAGGAGGGTGCAAAGCCAGCTTCCGCTATAAAGTGAGTTCAGTTCAGCTTTGTTACTTGGAATATGGAGTCCTGTGTACAGATTTTTAGACTCTCAGATACAATTATTTAAAAGCAGACGCAGAAGGAAATTTGAGGACGATTTGGTGAGAGTTGGAGAGTGAAACAGTAAGGCAGTAATGTTAAACATCTCGGCAGCTGCCAGGGAAATGAAGGATAGAGTAAAAGGAGGAGAGGGAGGGGGAAGGAGAGAAGAGGTGAGAAAGACACAGAGAGACAAAGAGAGGACGTGGGGGGGGCGAACAGGGTTGCGGAGAGAATGCACGTCCACAGTTCACAGTTTTAGGGCAAAGTTTTAGGGCAATTAGGCTTAGGACTCGGTCTGGTTTCCATAAAAATGGAAATAGAGAGTAAGAAGGAAAAGTCATACTTCTTCAAGCTAAACTCAGAAAAGTGGGCAGACTTAGTGCTAAGAATCCGTAAGCAACCGCGTTGAGTGGCGAGGTTCTTGGGTACACAGATTATATATGACAAAGGATTTAGCTTTTCCTTTTATCTCTTAAACATAGTCCGATGTCTACGGTACAGATTATTGACAGGGACCATTCAGATTAACTTCCTTATATACTTTTATTTAGCACATAATGATGTAGGGTTTTTTCAACATATATAATTTTTTAAAATATTTATTTATTTATTATGTATACAATATTCTGTGTATATGTCTGCAGGCCAAAAGAGGGCACCAGACCCCATTACAGATGGTTGTGAGCCACCATGTGGTTGCTGGGAATTGAACTCAGGACGTTTGGAAGAGCAGGCAATGCTCTTAACCACTGAGCCATCTCTCCAGCCCCCATATATAATTTTTTAAGATGTTAAGAATGCCATGCTAAGAGATGGCTCTGAAGTTAAGAGCACTGGCTGCTCTTCCAGAAGTCCTGAGTTCAACTCCTAGCAACCACATGCAGAACACTCTATATACATAATAAATAAATCTTGAAAAAATAAAAAGAAAATATCATGGTTTTTGTTTGTTTGTTTGGCCAAAAATGATGTGATAGAGTAAATTAAGAAACATAAATCAGGAAATAGGTAATTCACCTATAAAGTAGCCATATTTCCCCAGGAGGAAGCAGCATCTTAATGCCTCTAACCAAATCTTGCTCCTACATCAGGTCCTGTACTCTGCTGTTCAACAATCATTTGGGATGATTCCTCCTCTAACACACAGTATTGCACATTTTAAGGAGGGAAATCATGGTGTTTATTTATTCATTAAGATCGTGTTGCTGTTCACAAGGGAAGGGCCTATATCTAAGAGTCTGCAATCATGGTAATAATCTGACCACCTACCTAAGCATTTGGGCAACTTAGCAAGACTTGGTTTCAAAATAACATGACTAGAATTCTAGTTTTATAGCTCATAGGCCTGCTGTTATATATGTACAGAATGAATAATTTAATTTTGCTTAGAGTTTTGAGAATGAATTAGATAGACAGCTAAATTCCCTGAGGCCTGAGGATACTGAACCTTAATCTTTCCTGTCCACCTCAGCCCCTCACTTCTCAATTGTTGTAGAATAATAATTTCCTAAATACCCCCCACAACTACTTCAAGGCTTCAGGGCATCTCTGTGTCCCTGTCAGACCCCTCACTACTGTGTGTCCTCTTGCCCCTCCCTTCTTTCTCCTTCCTTTAGTGCACATGTTCCCCAATTTGATTTACTTCTGGACATTGTGTGGTTTTTGCAATGACTGGTCCTCAGAGAGCCCTCAAAGGGAGCCCTCCATCTGTCAGCCTTTTATCATGTGCTCCCTGGCCTGCAGCAGCACCCCCCCCCCACCCAGTCCCAGCTCCTTCTTTGTAAGCAGATTCTAAGTAAGCTGTTGATTTAGGCAAACTTTCCCTTCCAGACTTTGTCCCATCTCCGCCCTACTTTCTTCCACCCTTACTCAACTTGATTCTGTTTCTCTCCTTAAGAAACCTTCAAAATTGTAGAAGTCTGTGAACTTATAGCTCAGTGAAGTTACTTTGCCTTTTCTTGCCTGTGGGGATGACTTGTGCTATGCAATTAAGAAGAAACAGTGCAGTGAGTTATCAGTAAACTCGGGATTAGGCACACTAGCAGAAGGGAGCAATGGTGCAGAAAATATGGGCCGGCAGATACTCTAAAATTATATCCTATTTACCAAGGGTTATTTATTCAAATCCATGAGGACACAGCAGGAGTGAAATAGCACATGCCCCAGTTAACAAAGACCTCCTTTGTCTCCCGATGGCTATGCACATATATGAACAATTTCAGTTCAGAAGAAGTTGTACTAGGAATGAGCACATAGCAATTTACGGGGCAGGGACTGGGGTTTAGGCTCTGCTTTGAAACATCAGGGCCTTTGATTTTTATCCCACACACTCAGCACCAAATGTGAAGTGGATGTATATATACATCTTGTATCTTTAAGCTCCACAGTAACCTATTTTACATACTGTGTATAAGTCAGCTTACAGGGAGACATTTATTTAATGTTAAAAAAAAAGTTATTTTTGGTGTTCATTTTGGTGTGTATGCTGTGTGGGGGTGGGGGGAGTTCAGTGGGGGTTGTGGGAGTTGAGGAAAGTCAGTCTATCTCCTTGTTCTATCATATCCAACTGGTGTCAAAACTCACGGGCATTTTTTCTAGGAAAAGTGCGGCATAATACTGGTAGCATTTAAGATTTTAAGTGTTTTGAATTGTGCTGGGTAGCAAAGCAATCTTTATATCTACTACTTACGTTTTCTTCAGATAATCTGAGTAATTTGAAGGGCAAAAAATAAAGAGTAAAATATACAGTAAGCTTGAATAAAGTTATACCCAAAGGTGACTTTGAGGCAGGATAGAAAGGTGGGGGAAATTATGGGGCAGAGATGACCTTTGTTCCATGGTTTGGTTGAAGAATCCGTCCAGTTCAGAGTTGATAATCCCCAAACAATTCACATTTGTTTTAGGCCTTTCTCCCCTCTCAGCTGAAAACCTGGAATTTTCTAGTTCAGACACCCCCGTTTACAGTAAAATATATGTCGTAATTCCCCTGTGTGATCCTAGTGGCTTCTAATTTTACTTTACCTGATTATAATCTCATCCAAGGCATCTCCCCAACCATGAAATGAAAATTTAAAACTTATGCTCTGGCACTGCTGAAGCATGCATAGGCAGCCGGTATATACCGGTTCTGTTGAACTTGTCCATATTGGGTTTCAAGGTCTAACTTGGCAAGGACGACTGACCAGGTCTCTTCCTTAAGAGGGCACCAGATCTCATTACAGATGGCTGTGAGCCACCATTGTGGTTGCTGAGAATTGAACTCAGGACCTTTGGAAGAGCAGGCAGTACTCTTAACTGCTGAGCCATCTCTTCAGCCCATAGGCATCCTATAATCTCACTTAAATAAAAAGATAGAAACAATAGGGGGAAGTTTCCTTAGCAACCCTTCAACAGGTGACTTGAGAAACACTAATATGGCACCTACGGCATGTAATTATGACTCTCGCTTGAGAATACTGTGCCCTCACTTGGGCATGCCTTGTTCTTCTCCTGGACATTTCTCTCTCCTTTTTAACACACATTTCTAAAGCTGTCTGATAGGCAATGACTTTTCTGAGAAGCTCACATCCATGTTCTTCTGCTGTATTTTCTCCTTGAACTCCATTTTTTTTGTGTGTTTTATTCTTTCCCTGAGTGCCTGTTTACATAAAAAGAAATAAAATACAATCAATTAAAATAAAGCCCAATTCTGCTCTGCCCTGGTTCAACCTGAAATCCCTTTCTGCATCAAAGTCAAGTAGATGGTTTCTCCTGAGTTTAGGTCCCTGAAAGATTAAGTTCTCAGGCTGCTGAGGGTGACAGCATAGGGCTGTCTGCCTCCCTGCCAGTCAGGTCCACCATTGCTCCTGTCTCTGCCCTGCTCTAGGCTGTCTGCATCCCTGCCTCAGTCAGGTCCACCATTGCTCCTGTCTCTTCTCTGCACTAGGCTTGCATGTCGCTCTGCAGTGTTTCCTTTGCTCCAGTTTCTGCCCAACAGGAGTGATAAGTTTCACTGACACCAGAGGTAGAAACAGTCAGAGTTTCCATACCACGTTTCTGAATTAGATAGAACAGTTCATAATTTGTTCGACAGGGGTGTGAGGTTGGGTGGAGAAATAGGGAGGGGCAAAAACACAGAATCATCATAGTCCTAGCCACTCTTTTGCCCCCAAGATAGGCATTCTGAGACTCTGGTGAGGTGAACCAGCTCATTTAAAAGGAGTAACTTCATTCAGCAGTAGAGTCTTGAACCAAAACACATGAGGGATGATCCCAAATACTATCTGTTTTCTTCTACCAGCTCCCTAACGGCTTCCCTTCAGTTGATCCTGTCATCTTTAAGAATGACATTTAGTTCTCTTTGTTGCTCAAATTTTCTAATGACTTTCTATTTAATCAGAGAAACATATAAGGCCTTTATAATGACTAGCAAGCTGCACATCCTTTCCCCCTCCACGCAGGTGTTCTGATGTACTCTTTGACCTAGCCTGACTTATACTCTTGCTCCAGGATCTTTCTTACCAGTCTTCAGAAACCCTGTCCATCCCTCAAAAAATCCAACTGTTCTTCAATCAGCAATGCTTTTATGCCATATACGCACAATTCCTGTCTCATCTCTTGCGATCATTATTTACAGCCAAATTATATTCAGATTAAATTTCTCTGTATCCTTAAATAAATTTTACTAGTTACTAAAATCCAATGTAAGTTTTAAAACCCATAGCTGGGCATGGTAATGCAGGCCTTTGATCCCAGTGTTTGGAGAGCAGAGGCTCATTTGTTGTTTCCTCTGCAGAGGGCTCACTCTTTTCATGTGATGATGCGTCTCTCTACAGTGGATGCTCTGCAAATAGAAAGCACAGTTTCCTACATGTGTTGTCTTATTAGAGTCCACACTGCCAGCGCAGTGGCATTGCCCCAACTTTTGCAGAGCTCTCATGACAACAGCTTAAATCATTTTGGGCCAAGTAAAAAGTGGAGGTAGAGCCGGGCGGTAATGGTTCACACCTTTAATCCCAGCACTCGGGAGGCAGAGGCAGGTGGATCTCAGTGAGTTCAAGGACAGCCTGATCTACAAAGGGAGTTTCAGGACAGCCAGGGCTGTTACATAAAGAAATCCTGCCATGAAAAGCAAAAACAAGAAGTGGTGGTGCTAAGTCCTTTTGCAATTACACCGCATTGTTTAGATAAAAAATAGAAAATTAAATTTCACAAGTGTTCTCATAACATCAGATAAAACCATTCATATATAAACCCAGCGTGCTAATTACACTTCAGCCTGTACCTGGTATAAGGGGCATGTGATTACTCTTAAATGAGTAATCTAAACATTGATCACTTGTCTTTCTCTTATGACTTAAGTCCTTTTCATGTTCTTTCCTCATGTCATTACTTCCATAGAAATGTCTTTCTCTGCATTATCATTTTAGCTATTTTTTTTCTTCTGGAATTGCAACTTAATTCTCCTTACCTCTAAGAACTCCAAAACCACCTTGAGTTAGTTATCCATTACCATGGAGCTGAACCGCATTCCCATGGTGCATCTATGGTCGAGAGATACTTTCGATCCTCTTGCACCTTCCTTCCAAGTGTATATGTGATGTGGGAGTGTCATATATCAATCTGTTGATTTCATTGGCTGAGCAATAAAGAAACTGCTGGCCCTGATAGGTTAAAGCATTGGTGGGAGGAGTAAACAGAATAGAATTCTGGGCGGAAGAGGAAGTGAGGTCAGATTCTGCTCTGCTCCAAGACAGACCCGACAACTCTGCTCTCTGGAGCAGAGGCACCAGAATGGACGGAGGCTAGACTCTTCCCGGTAAGCGCACCTTGGGGTGCTTACACACATTATTAGAAATGGGCTAGTCCAGGTGTGAGAATTAGCCTGTAAGGGTTAGAGTTCATGGGCCAAGCAGTTCTTAAATGAATACAGTTTGTGTGTTGTTATTTCGGGCATGAGCTAGCCAAGCGGCCGGGGTGTTGGGGACGCAGCCCCGTCGCCGCTCCTATTTCAACAGATGGCGCCCAACGTGGGGCTCGAACCCACGACCCTGAGATTAAGAGTCTCATGCTCTACCGACTGAGCAAACCACCATAATTTTACAGGATTTCACTCATGGGATACCTCCTCAAAAATATTTGCTCTGACTCCTTCTGTGTGTGTGTGTGTGTGTGTGTGTATATGTGGTATTTTGTAGATATGTAAGGTGTGTACATGTGGGTGTGTTCCCACCTGTGTATTAGTGGAGAAGTTGAGGGATAACATTGGCTATCTTGCTCTATTACTCTCCAGCTTATTTTTTGAGACAAAATCTTTCACTGCAACTAAAGTTTGTCATGACTAGCAACCCCAGGAAACCCTTTGTCTTTTGTGGGTTTTTTTTCCTCTAAAATCTGTAGTTACAGACATCCATGTACCACAGAAAACTGGGAGGTCCCAGCGCATCCCTAAGATGGTGCTGGATAATTGAAGTTCCTCTTCTAGTGCTAGTTTCCTTAACAAAAGAACTTAAGAGTAGACTGAAAGAAAAGCTCACAAACAATTTTTTTTTTAGAGCTTGAAAGAAAAACCCCAGGGTAAGCTGACTGTAAATATCAGCAGCCACAAACAGGAAGGGAATGGAGAAGGGAAGTAGAGAGAATCCATACCATTTGAGATAAGATGACTGGAGGTTAGTGACATGGTTGGCAGGGAGCTACCTGGTGGGGAGTGGGACTTTAGAGAAGGTGCAAGGAACCCCATGATAGACCAACAGAGATGCACTTGGGTTCTTGCCCGCATCTAAAAGAAAGATACAGGAAAGAAAAGGAAAATTTGTGCCTTTTTTAGTCAGGACCCTGAAACATAGACACATCAAAGGTGGGTAGACAAGAAACTACCTTCCTCTGTTATCATGCAAATTCATGGCCACTTTTTAATTGTTTCGCACAAACACACACACATGCACAAATACACACACACATATGTATATAAGCATGAATCCATTTTTTAATTACCTCCTGCCAGGTCCTGCAAGGTCAGGCCAGTGCAAGTGCCTGAATGCTAACAGTTAGGCCTTTCATGTCTTCGTCTTTATTCTCCTGGTCCAGAACTCCTGTTCTTATTTTATTGGTCTTCTGAATGATTTTCAAAAATTTACTTAAAGTCCCCTTTTCAATAAGCATGCCTCCTCTGCCTACAGTGCACTTTCACATATTTTATGATTTTTATTCACATGTACTATTTCACATATTTAAAGTCTGACTTCTCTGGTTTTGTTCTTGTGAGACAGTGTTTCATACAGCTCAGGCTGGCCTTGAACCAGATATAGAGCCAAAATTGGCCTTGAACTCCTAATTCTCCTGCCTCTCCCCTCCAAATCCATTCGCCACCATGCCTAATGGCTAAGGCCTTCTTCAAAGCAAGAATTATGACCTTATATTTTCTGTGCCCTTCTTGCTAGATACCATACTATAAAAGCATAAGATAAATATTAGTGTAACAAATATTGATGGATATTTTTACTCTTTATTAAAGAGTAATTTTAAGAAAGAAGGAAACTTAGTCATCATGAAAAGGGGTAGCTATTTTCTCCCAGCCATAGTAAGGAAATGTCGATTGCGTTTGGGTGGGTTACTCAGTCTAGGGGTTTGTAACCCACCCTGCAATCAGTTATTCCAGGGTCACGGAGGGGCGCTACCTGGAAGGGAATGAGCTAAGACAGAAGAAGGAGGCCAAGCAGATTTGTCAAAGCCTCCGTTTATTAGGGATGGGTTACAGTTTATATATGGTAAGGAATGGGGGGCAGGGCAACTGGATTCTTGCCGCGTGTTCCAGGTCACGTAGGCTAGGTTACATTCGGACGGGTAGGCCAGAAGTCACAAGTTGCCACACCTGGTTCCCTGGATAGCTGGAATGTGAGGCGGGTTCCTCTAACAGATAAGTTAATTGGGTGAGGGGCAGATTCTGTCAATAGAACATAATTATGAGTGTGAGGTTCCCTGCAGACTCCCCAGGGTGATGGTTCCTGTAATGATTGGGGGGAAATGGCTCCTGACAAGGAAAGGCATAAACTGGGAAGCAGTTCCTGAAAATGGTTTGTAAGCACGCTAATTTTTCACGTGAGATAGAAGTAAAGAGTATCCCCCAAGGCTTGGTGGCATGTGCCTGTAATCCCAGCTACTAGGAACGCTGAGGTAGGATTAGCCACCTTTATACAATATAGAATGCGTTCAAAGCTAGCCTGAGCAACCCAATAAGACCCAGTTTCCAAATAAAAAGTTAAGCGAGTGTGGAAAATGTGACTCAGTAGTACAGCACCTTTCCCTTTAGTGCAAGGCTCTAAACCCGGTCTCCTGTGCAATGATTACTGCAGGAAAAGAGGCACAGGCGTGTGACAGAAAGACTGTGCTTGGCAAGAAAAGACATGTTCAGGTGGTGGCTCAAGGAAACATCTGCTGTCATTCTCCCTTGGCCCTGCTGGACCGACCACCAACGGGAGTGTGGTTGGGACTGAGGATCTTTAAGGAAAACTCTATTTTTTTTTTCATCTTGTCCTAGTCTAATTCAAGGGGGCCAGTTGGCCGGGAAGACAATGGCACCCATGCAAGACGGGGCAAATGTCCTCAGCAAATATTGGTAGTGCTCATTTCCTCTTTATTGGTCCAGTAGCCCAAAGGTTGGGGAAGACAATTCTAACCCAGAAAATATAATTAGTCAGCCTACTGGTTTGCCTTCTAATTTAATCTGGGCAGCTGGTCCAGGAGCTTGTATTAGCATGACACTGGGGGGTGGAGAATACAATTACCAAGCCAACAGAAAAGGGCAGGAGCAGAGGGATGCTGAACCCCGTAGGCCAGCAAAGGGGATGCAGTGGGGGCAGGGTGTCACAGAGGGTGAGATTTCCCTTGGGAGAAGGGAGAACGGAAAGAGGCTTCTGACCACGAATCGACAGTGGCATTAGTTTGGTTTTAGAGAAATTATACATGTGTGTGCTTGAGTGTATAGGTGTCTGTGTACGCTTGTGGTGTGTGTGTGTGTGTGTGTGTGTGTGTGTGTGTGTGTGTGTGTGATGGCAGTGCTGCGGTGTCTTGGGAGGAGGATTTGTAACTGAGAACTGGTCTATTCTGCATGATGAATGTGAGTCTGAGAGTGCGTGGATCCTTCCTGAGTCACCTTGGACCTGGGTTAAGGGTTGTTGTATCAAGTTATGGTTGAACTGGGGGAGATGGTCTCAGATATATTTCAGTGGGTCAAGTTCAAAGTAGAAAGTAGAGTAAGATCTCTGCATACCCGTTGTGTTATTCCTGTTTAAGACAGAATAACTGTGATTTTAAAAAGTATTCCTTAGATTATTTCATCCATATAGAGAAGCCTACAGCTACTAATTTGCTGTCAGGGTGTTCACTTTGTGTTGAGCTCTGGCTAAGGGGCTTATGTTTATTATCATATGGAATCTTTGCAAAGCCAAACAAGATATTAAATATTATAATCCACCCACTCAATACCCAAGGAAACAGGTTCAGGAAAATAAAACAAAATGTCCACAGTCACACATGATTAGGAAATGTGGAAGGCAGGAGCCAAATCTGGGCCGATCTAATTCTAATATTCCAACTATTGCTTTCTCCATTTACCTGTGGGGAACTGGGCCTCGTAGCAATGGAGCCATTTACATTAGCAGTAAATTTCACTGAGTATCAGAACTGAAAATAGACTTCCATCTCATGAGTTTGCTCTTTTGTGGGGTGCCTCTAGGACGGTATTGCTTGCCAGACGGAGAGCTGGATATTCAGAAAGAAACAAATGGATACCTGGTTTCCTCACTGTTAAGATATGGCAGGAGTTGGGACCTTGGAGGGTCGGGTGAGGACCTCAGTGGGTGACAGAGTACGTCATACAGAGAGGGCTTGAGTGTGGCCTTTCTATGAGATAAAGGGAATGAGAAAGGAAGAGAGAATGGGAGAGACAGTGAGGGAAGAGAGAGAAGAGGAAAGGGAGAGAGGCTGAGACCTGCTTGCCTCAGAGGGGATGGGTGTGGTGGGAGAGAGAGAGAGAGAGAGAGAGAGAGAGAGAGAGAGAGAGAGAGAGAGAGATAGAGAGAGAGAGAGAGAGATTACTTACCTTATGCAGAGGAGTGCCAGGTTTCATGGGGCAGGGCCAAGGTGTGCCTGAATACTGATGTTCCTTCCCTCCTTTTTATTAAAAAGGTGCGGGGTTAGGCATGGCACGTTAAGGGGATGAGGGCATCGAGTTTTCCAGACTGTTTTCTGCTGATTTGGGGCATGAGGGGACTTGAGACAGTTGGGGTGCTGCCAAGTCCTGGGGTGGCTGTTTGCTTCACTGCTGTCCAGTCTCTGGACAGTCCAGTGTCTCTTGGAGCTGGCAAGGTGCTGGCAGAGCTGAGGACAAGGATAAGTTTAGGAAAAAAATTCTTTAGGTCCTGGTGATTGAGGGGGAAGGGTCTGAACCAAAAGAAGTTGAGAAGACTTGTGCTTTTAGGACCTGGTAATTTAGGGATGAGTGCACCTGACCTATTGGGGGTGAATCCACCAAGTCAGCTCCTGGAACTTACAAGAATTCTTTGCGTTTGTGAAAACCTAAATTTTAGACACATTAGCAATTTTTACTGTTTATAATCTGCACTGAAATTTGTTCCATAGAAAGGCAGTATACTCATGTCAGAAATGACTGTGACAAGTATTTTTGCATAATGAAAAGTATCTTTTAGATTTATAGTTAGAAAACGACCAAAGAGAATTTAGAATCTTGATCTTTCAGTTATGATAGTGGGAGTACTCTGCCAGAGCTAGATTAATGGCTTATCAGAATTGTATTGATTAATGTTAAGACTATGGACCCTTGGAGTCTTAATACAACTATAGAGTAATGAAAGAGAAAAATCTGGAACATGTTTTATTCTTTCAAACATCTCAAATCACTTGCCTTTGTCATCACTTAAGCTTTTTATCCTCAGACCTTCATAATTTGCATTTAAATGCCTTAAGTCACTTTCTTGTACCCTGAACCGTTCTTATTGTTCTTATCCTCAGACCTTTATAACTTGCAGGTATACACCTTAATAACTTGCATTTGCACATCTTTAAAACACCTTCTTGGACCCTAAACCATTTAGATCTTCACATCTTGAGCTTTGCACCCTAAAACACCTTTTGTTTAAACATGGTAAGAAGTTATGCTGAAGTCTATTTTGTGAGGTGGTCCCTTTTAAACTGGCAAACTTCCCAGCCGTCAAACTGCATCAGAGATCTTGAGAAGAATTAAATTTTACCTGAGTTATTGATTTAAAAATGAGAGAGAACTTACTTGATTGGCTACCTAGACAGCCACTCCAGGGTCCTCCGTGGTGGTTAAGGGCAGATCTCAGGGCAACATCTGTCTTATGACTGGCAGTGTGGTGCCTAACAGGCTTCAGAAGCTCCTGTGAATTAGGAGTTTATAGGAAGACCAGTCTACCTTCCCCAGGGGCAACAAGGCAGCCAATTCCAGCGTCCTGTTGTCCACTGTCTGGAGAGATCTTTGGAGCAGTTTAGATAAAAGGCCGTTTTGCTCAGTGGCTAGTGCTTCCGTTTGATGAGGAGAGTTACAGATGGAAGTTTTTCTGTGCCCATTCATCTTCTTTGGAGGAAATAGGAAAACAGTTGCTCCCAAGAGCTAACCTGTCTGTCTGTTATAAAAAGCCTTTTAAATATCATATTCCCCAGATCTCTGAGCATTTGAGGCCTGTCTATTGAGTATATATGAGTCATGACTACAGTATAGGATCTACCCAAAGATCCAATCTGAGAGTTTGTGGAGGAATGTTTTACCCAGAGTCCTCTAGCTTGACTGTAATTGGCTTTAACTTAGCAGGTGAGATTTATACTTGCAAAGGACAAAAAAGAAAATAAAAGTTTTGCAATAGAAGCTTAACAGTAAAAACTATCAGTAGTGAAGACAGCTTACAGCAAATCTCTAGGTTAGCTTTTGTTACTCTGAAATAGATCTTTATAACCTTACATTTTTATTACTTTGTAGAATATATTTTCAAGCAGAGTTGAACCACATAGACAGTATGTTGTAACAAATGTAACCATATATTTATCACCATTTAAAATTACATGACAATTTACAATGTTGGAGACTTATTGCTTACTTAGTCTAGAAGGAGATATAATGAACAGAGCTCATTAGGATTAAGAAACCATTGTGGCTGTTTAAAGCATTTTTCTAGCCAGGCGATGGTGGCACATGCCTTTAATCCCAGTACTTGGGAGGCGGAGGCAGGTGGATCTCTGTGAGTTCCAGGCCAACCTACTCTACAAGAGCTAGTTCCAGGACAGGCTCCAAAGCTACAGAGTAACCCTGTTTCGAAAACCCCCCCAAAAAAGAATCTAAATTGTAGCTGAATTTAAGTTGCATACACACACACACACACACACACACACACACACAGATAAATTAGCTTAAAAGTCAAGTGACTAGTCAGAGTGAGGAGGCCCGGTTTTTCTGATTTCCGTGTTGCAGACCCAGCTGCAGGCACTGAGGAAAAGTCAAAGATTTGTTACAGGTGTGAGAGAGCTGTTACAAGTGGGTAGGATCCTTGCACGGGGGTAGACTGTCGTGGCACTCGGTTAGGGGCAGAACCGCTTGAGTCTACGGATCCTCCCTGTCTCAGTCCCAGTTACCACCTGGGCTGAGTGGTGGTGCAGGGGTGGCTGGTCACATGGTCGTCCCTAGCAAAGATGGCGGTGAAGTCATTTGACCTGCCCTTAACCAAGATGGCACCTGCCTACCTGTTCTCAGTAAGGCACTGAGAATCCACATGTCTCTTAGAACAGTTGTGCAAATCTTAAACGGACTCAAATAACAAGGCAGACATACAGGGCACACAAAATATACATGTAAAACAGTCAGAATCACATCTGTGTGGCCACACCATTGACCCATTCATTCATACATGAAGTAGATAGGAAACTTCCCCAGCATATGCTGCCAGCCCACAGTCAGGCCAGAAAGAGGAAACCCCCGACTCTGGGCTGGATGGTATGGTAGCAACTGTGGCAGAGACAGGACAACTAGAAGAGAGAGATAATTTGAACAGGACAGTGAAACAGAACACTTCCAGGTAGAGGGATGATCCCAACCCAGACAGGCTTAGTCACGGTGGGAGGCAGCAGGAGGCTGCTGACAAGACAGAGTTTAGTGTGGCTGGGTCACACACCAGGAATGGGGGGCAGACAGACGAACAAAGAGAAAAGGGACAAAGAACAGAGGCCACACTTCCAACTACCAACCACCAGCAGAACATAGAGTAAAAATAAACAGCTCTAGGTGGTTTGATTTCTTGAAGGGGTGGGTGCGGTCTCTGCAACTGAGGTAGAAAAGAAAGGGTCCAAGAGACTGAACTCCAGCTTCCCAGAGGTTCAGCACGGACCACGGCTCAAGCTGTGCTTGGGTTGTCCCCTACAAGATCCAGGGGCCATGAGGAATGGGTAGGCACATATGATTATGCCAGTTGTGAGATGGTTATGATAAACTTTGAAGTGCTTCAGGGTAGCAGAAATGATGGTCTCAGAAAGAGACATCTGGGGTCACACCCTGGCTATCCACTGAGACTGCTGGAGCTGAGCTTGATCCTCATCTGTGTGATGGGACTCTTAAGATTCCCACGAAGGAATGTTCAGTGGGACACCTGGGAGAGTGTGCAGGTAGCCTGAGTTTCATCACCCTTGTTCTGTCCCAAGATAAAGCCTAGGCTACAGTTTTCAGTGCATGTGATTGTGCAGATTGTGATTTGCCTAAGAAAAACATCAAAATCTCTGGTGAGAGACTGAGTAGCCTGATTTGAAAGCAGATCCACATCCTTACCTGATCTACTGATTCTATGAGACAGACTCAGGGTTCAAAGCTTGCCTGAACCCAGTATCAGGGATTCAGGCAGAATGAAAGACAGTGTATAGGAGCTAGAGGTTCAAAAGGCTCCCTTTCTCCCTCCTTCCCTCCCTCCCTCCTCTCTTTTCTCCTTCCCCTCCTCCTTCATGGTGTTATTTCTAAACATAGCTCTAACTTTATCGCAGTAAGCTCAATTTTTAATGATTCCTCATTGAACATACGAAATCTCCCAAATAGCAGTTGTAAGTTGAAAGTTTGATAAGGAATGGAATGTTTATATAGTTTTAAAATATTTAAAAGAGTGCCATAATTTTAAAAGAAAAACCATAAATTTATAAAAGAGAAAGAGAGAGAGTGTGTGTGTGCATGACTACAAAATTCCACAGAGGGCAGAGCTTTCCCATGTTCTTCTTGGTGCTGTGCGCTGAGGCAGATACACACACAGCAACCACCTGCCCAAATCTGATTACATGCACTATGGAGAAATCAGACTCTACAACGCCATATCACATTCTTCAAAATCGTCAATTCCAACGTCATGAAAAGTAAAAAAAAGACAAAAGAACAGTTACAGACTTAAAAAGACAAGAGAAATGAAAACTGTTTATAATACATGATTCTGAACACAATCAGGAAGGTGAATTTTTTGTGCATGTATGTGCAGTGTATTCATGTGTATGATGTTTGTGGGATGGTGCTTGCCAGTTGTGAGTGTCTGGGCAGGCCTTAATGTTGAGATGTCTTCCTCAGTTGCTTCTCTGACTTCTTTTCTTTACTTTTGACAAGCTCTCACTGAACCCAGAGCTCGCCATCTGGACTGAGATGGGTATCCTATTAGGTCCAAGGATCTGCCTGTCTCCACCCCCACTCAACAGAATTGCAGGAATGAAGTGCCCCTAAGCAGTTTTACAAGGATGCTCGGGATCCAAACTTCAGACCTCACGCTTGCCAAGGAACCCCTTTGGTCAGTGATCCGTCTCTGTAGCCCAGAAAGTAAAATTGAATTAAACCTGTAAGTTAGAGTTAGATGGCAATATTGCATCATTGTGAAAATTCCTGATTTTCCTTAACTATAGTTAAGCTACAAAATAGCTAAGAAAATCACTATGCTTGTTTTAAGCTGGATGGTAAAGGGACATAATATCTACAAAATATTCTCAGAAAGTTCAGGGGGGAAAGTAGATAAAGCAAGGTATTAATAATCATAAATTAGAATGACAGGCATAGAGTTACAACCTCTGTAAGTTTGAAATAGTTTCCAAATAACTGGATATTTCCACCAAATTCAGATCCTGAAACAAGGCACTGAGCTCCCTATATCCAGCCTGGCATCATGTCATCTTAGGGTTTACACTTTTCCCACTGAAAGTGTAACCACTAGATTTTCCCCTGATCTATGCAGCGTTTTCCATCTTAGAATGTTCTTTCTTAGCATTCTTTTATCTAGGCAGCCTTTTTGGTGCACCCTTATCTTTGAAATCCTGTTCAACCCTTAATGAAATATAAGCAAAAATATAAAAAAAAATAAGAAAAAAATCCCTTTAGTTGTCAACTTTGCTGCAAATTTGTCCCCTCCAGTTAGTTATTCAAATTAGATAAACACACTTGTCTATGTGCTGCAGGAAAGATTCTGCTCTGGTTTAGGTCACCACCGTGGGGAAGTAAGACCTGTGTAATTGTGCTCTTGGAAATGGATGTTGGCTGCCCCCTGCTGGTCTTCAACAGCGCATCAGCCTGAACTTTTCTTTCTGGACTCAAATTTGTAGGAGGGGAAAAAAATCTGATAAAAGACTTTCATTTAGTTCATCTGTTGAACACAATAACCATTTAAGAGATTATTTTAATGAGAGTTAAAAAAGTTACTTTCAAGTAGTAGTTGATATCATTATTAGAAGCAAAGGAACTGCAAAGAATCTCTTATTTCATCATTTTCCTATTAAGAAACATAAAATCTGAGGGAAAATAAAAGGGAGCCTGAAGGGCTGGCTCTTGCTCCTCACCCATTCTCTGAACACACAGAGAAGAAACAAGTTGAATGAGAGCTACAGGAAATTGGAGTATGTAGGTGTAGGTGGCTTTAAGGTGTTTAGAACGCACACGTAGCCACCCTTTCTTGACTCTGGTCTTCAAAGACCCTCGGGACAAGCCACAGGGGACAGAGGCTGGGTATGCCCCAGGGCAGTACAAGTGCTTAAGGAAGGGAAGCCACTTTTTAAACGTTTTTTTATTTTTTATTTTATTTTTATCTAGTTATTCGGCTTTACAATTCAGTTTCACTTTTTCCGGATGGTGAGTCACTTCCTTTAAGGTTCTGTTCCTGCCTCTGAGGCCTCTTTCTCAAAGCCCAACAAAGAGCTCCGAGCCGGTTCTCCCACACTGACCCCTAACAGGAGCTCCTGCTGACTTCTGACCAGAAATCAGTTGTCTCATTTCCTCCAAGGAACTGATGCAGAAGATGGCGTTCTGCAACGCTCCTCCCTCTCTGTCCCGTCGCCCACAGGGTTCTTTCTGCCAGACTTGGAGGGAGTGATGCAGATGTCCTGTTTCTGGCTGAGCATTCAACAATTCTCATCCCTTTGACAGTTAGGAGTCTGTGTTAACTGCTGCCCACTGAAGAAGAAACCTGCCCTGATCAGCATATTTTGAAATCTCAGTCTTCAAGTTAATGGTGTTAAAAGACAAAACAATTAAGAAATGATTAGTTCATGAGGATAGAGCCCTTGTGAATTGAATTCATACCCTTGTAAAACCAATTCCAGAGAGCAAACTCTCCCTGACTACCACAGAAAGATGGAGAACAGACAGCCACACATGAACCAAGCGGCAGCCCCTCACCAGAATGTACCCTCAATTTGAGCATGGATTTCCAGCCTTCAGGACGGATGCAAAATCAATTTCTTTTGCTTATAAACCACCCACTTTATTTTTGTTATAACAGTCTGTTTTATTACACTATTTCTAGGGAGACCTAAACAAACATCTCCGCATCCCAGATAGGAACCCAGGACAGACCAAAGTAAAAGTACCATCAAGGTTCACCAAGGTGAGCCAGTGAGTTTCCTTGGGGTTACTTAAAGGAATATTAGTAAGAGTTACTTAGAGAAACAGAAAAGACTCAAGGATACCACATCACCAAAACCCCACCCCAGCGTGGGTGACGCTCATGGAAGTCAGAAACCTGGCTGACTGCAAAGCCTGCTGGTCTTTTCAGATGGCTCCCCTGGTCCCTGCCACTTCCAGACAGCTGGGCTAGTCTCAGGGTCTCTCAACAGTTCTTACTGCTTAGTAAGTTTGGGGAAAGAGGGGACTAGTGAATCCAGTCAGTTTCAGGGACTTCTTGAAGCCTTTGTGTTGTTTACTGCCTGAGTTTTAGTGAGCATTCCTAGGAACGTTCCACTCAACTCTAAAACATGGAGGTCTTAAGAAGCCACCATCCAAGATCAAACGTTTTATCTCAGAATAAATTGCTACACAACATACCCCAACTTGACTAGGAAAGTTTCCATTCTAAAGCCTAATGTTAGTTACTCTTTGATCTCAGAACAGCCTGTTTTTCTTCCTCTCTCACCTCCTCTCCTATGAGTGGTTACTTTGTACCATGTATGTGGTAAGAAAGCAAGCCTTCTAGAAGCTTTCTTCTAGGCAGAGAGATCAGATTTGAAACTATTGAAGTCCATCAATTTCTCCAAATGGATTTTTTTGTAGACTTTCAGTTAACTATTCAGTCCCCAAATGGCCCTTCTCTACTCTTCCATTTCCATTTCATCCTAAGGCCTTGGGCTTGAAACAAAACACCTTTGAATTCACTTGGATCTCCATAAGCCCATTGCTTCTGAGCTGAAGGGGCTTGGGCAGAAGAGAGATGGTCCATGGGCCATCAGCCAATCAAATATTGCATGTGAGTATGGTCAAAGACAAAAATGCCAGTATCTAATCCAGAGAAGACGGAAGCAGGGGACTACTTTCCAGCACTAACCCCTTCAATCCTACCTCAAAAGGGGAGGGGGCAAAGCAGGGTCGGTGAAGTGACTGAGTATAGCACTATACACTGGCCTGAAGCCCTGAATTTGATGAAGCCCTGAATTTGATTCCCAGATCCTACAAGGTGGCAGAAGAGAACCTAATAGTTGTTCTCTGACACATACCTTATACACACACACACACAGAGAGAGAGAGAGAGAGAGAGAGAGAGAGAGAGAGAGAGAGAGAGAGAGAGAGAGAGAGAGAGAGAGAGATATGGGCAGTCATTCAGAAAAATAGAATGCTCCCTCTTCCTTGAAGAGACACATTCCAAATATGTTTATAAAAATCTCCAAGAAGTTAAGCTTTAAAGAAAAACTCTTGACCTTTTAAAACTTCATAGTTCCCCAATTTATCTGATCATAGTACAGTATAATATTTAAGAGATAATGCTTCTCTTTCAGATGCTTGTGCCCATGAATGTGTACGTGCACATGTGGCACACCGCGCCCCCGTGTCTGTGCGCTGGCACCCAGTTCGTGAGCTTCGGGCAAGGGGCTGGAGGTTAAAATACACAGACACACACAGACAGAGAGACAGCGACACGGGTCATCCTTGAATTCCCCAAGAATGCCCCCTTTATTGTGTTCAGGGGCAGATTATATAGAGATAGCCACTCCCCAGCCAAACCCACCAGAAACCACTCTCCTGCCATCAGGAACTCCTGAAGGTCCCATGCTCAGAGCAGCTGTAGGCACTCAGATCAGGGGATTACAAGAAATTCAGGATCTGGGATCTCGCTGCTCCCAACATGCACATATACACAGATACTTGGAAGGTAGCCAGTATCACAGCGTTAGTGGCCTTACCATCCTGATTTCTGAAAGACTATCTTGTTCCTTAGCTCTGCTGGACTTATCATCTAGACAAAGGAAAGAACCTCTGTACACTGAGAGGAGGGATTCAGGAGAAGAGGCAGGCAAGAATAGAGGGTCCCACTTCTCAAGATCTTTCACTCCCAGGATGGAAAAGAACAACAGTACCTTGACAGACATATTTCTCGTCGTAAGAAACCCCTGATGAACTGCCACTGTTCCTCCTCCCCATCCACAGTGCTACAGCCCAGGCTGGCCTGGGAGTCACTATGGAGAGCTTGGCCATCCTTATGCTTCTGCCTCCCAAGTGATAAGATTAGAATCAGGAGCCCCATATCTGGCTCTCCTCCTACTCTGGTCCTTTGACACATGTAGGAATCAAATCATGAAACATCTCACATGAGCAGTTTAAAGAGACAGACTCCTACACAAAAGAGCTTTTTTTCTTATTATAGGAACCCAGCTCTGAATGGAGCAGATGTCACGCATCTGGGCCTGGACAGAGGGGCCCAGCTGCTAAGGCAGCACAGGGCTGTCAGCAGCAGCTTCTGTATCATGGGGCAGCCTCTCTGGGCAGCTGTCCTGGCTATGCCCCAGGTCTGGGCAACCATCCAGGTGAGCCTTAGCTCTTCAGCCTCAGACTTGTGCCTGGTCCCACTTATCTGTCTGATGGGCACATCAGAGCTCAGAATGGTTCGAATGTCACTGCCTACGGATATTATTCAAAAGTGGTGTATATTTGGCTTAAGCGGACAAGAGTCTTGAAAACATTTTCTGGTACATTTATGGTACGTTTTGCCAAATACCTTAATATCTTGATTCTCCATAACAAACCATTTTATAGTTTATATGGTGTAGAGGCTATGTATTTTAAAGTCAAGAGAATCTTAGTGGATTATTTCACTTTGTTAGAAGAGGACACTTATATCGGATAAAATCAAGTAATTGGCATATACTCATATTGAAATCAGGTGTATCTTTATCCAACTCTGTGCTTTTACCTAACTCTATAAAGAATAAAGAAAGCCATCTTGGAACAACAAGTTGGCCATAAGATGCAGCATGAAACCCTTGAGGCATACGTACAGATGCTACCTACTTTATTATTTCAGTTAGCATATGAGTTTTGTTTATAAACAAAGGAAAAATAAAAGTATCTTTTAAATGCTGACATCTTGAATGGCATCTGCTTCATAAATGTCAAATGACTACATTTTCATGAGCTGTGTGAAAAACATGATCGGTGAAGTCTGTGGTGTTAGATATAGTCAGAGGGTGGAGGCAGGGCAGATGAAAGATAAGGGGGCTGGGTATCCGAGAGAGCAGAGGCCTAATGAGTCAGAAGACGAGCATGGAGAAGCACCGCAGAAAGCACAGTCTTTATCTTCGTGTTTCAGCAATTGCTTGTGGAAGAACAAAGCATTTTTTCTTTAAAAAAAAAAAGGTCAAATAATAATTTTCTTTTTTATTAATCAATATCCCTAGAAATTACTTGTGAAAAAGGTTTAATACAATATAGCTGAATAAATTGAAAACAGTTTATCTATTGAAACGTTAAGAATAGCTGTGATAACTGATTCTTTGAGATGGGCATAACCGGCCATTCTAGATGGCCCCATCCCTCTATCTTTGAAATTGTTTCTTCAGGATCATCATCCCATTTTGTAGCCAGGAAAACTGAGGCCTACAGATGTTAGCATGCCCATGACTGCAGAGTCACGAAGAGCTGGACGGTCACTCCAAAGGCTGCTCTTCTAACACGAAACTATATGATCAGTGTTCACAAAATGTTGGCTTTTTGGCCAAGATAATTATTTCTTATTCTGAACAATTACATGCTCTCAAAGGTATCTTTGCCTTTCAGACACCAAATGCCAATATCAATATTCTAATTCTGTAAAAGCTAAAATTTCCTCTTCTATTTTTAGATTTCTAGTTGACATAGCTAACCTTCATCCCCAAAACATGCAAAATGCAACAGTTAAAGAAAATAATGAATTCTATAAACTTAAAAAGTTTAAATTAAATTTAAGAATTCCTCAATTTTTACAGATAATTTGTAAATGAAAAAAACTATTAATGAAGAACAGGAAATGCTGGAATTATAGTAGATTTAGAATTTTATCTTTTGTGTATACTTAACATCTATCTTGTAATTTGTTCAACATTTTCATATCTGGCTATAAAAGAATGAAGATAGGGTGAAGGTTTAAAGAGACGAGAGAGAGAAAGTACAATTATCATTTCCTTGTAGTATATTTAATAAAATAATATGCAAGAGATCCAGTGAGATGTCTCAGTAAGAAAAGGTGTTTGGGCCAGGCAGGCCCTGAGTTTGGTCCTCAGAACGCACCTGCTGGAAGGAGAAAACCGACTCCCACAGTGAGCTATAGCATATGTGTACACACACGAGCCAGATTATCTTCTGACCTTCACATGTGAGCCATAGCATATGTGTACACACACACAGATTATCTACTGACCTTCACATGTGAGCCATAGCATATGTGTACACACACACAGATTATCTTCTGACCTTCACATGTGAGCCATAGCATATGTGTACACACACACAGATTATCTTCTGACCTTCACATGTGAGCCATAGCATATGTGTACACACACACGTACATGCACACATTCACACGCTAAATAAATAAATAAATGTAAAAATATTAAATTTTTACTCCCATATGATTTATTGATCAGCAGGTCCCCAGCAGTGCCAAAAACAATATACACAATTGCCTTTGTTCTTAGTTATCCACTGAAACAATACAGTAAGGTCCTATTGCTGAAGACACCACACACTTTAGTGGCAAGACACAGAAAACTCAATCAAATGGACCCAGAATCTCACTGATGCTGGCTTTCATAATTCTGGAAGGTTCTATGAAGGCTGATGGGAGGAAAATAAGGCATTAATGGTCTTATCCGGCATGGTCCCTGCATTATACAATATTGGCCTGGCTGGCAGATGTGTTCATTTGGTGCAATAGTGGCAAGACTGTGGAATTAATCAATTGTTCCTAGATAGTCTTCTTCACAGGAGGAAACGTATGCATGATACTGTAAACATGGACAAAACTCACAGCCTAGGTAAGTCATTGGCCTTATGGGAGAATTTTGGGTGATGCTGTCTGTCTAAATGACTAAGTTATCAAATGTTTCCTATTTGTAGGTTGGTGCTGCTGCTCACAACTTTGGTCAGTGAGCTTCTCAATTGGTAGCAGTTGATGCAGGGATGCATTACTGCACCGAGTGTCAAGATGAATAGACTGTGAGTGCTCAGCTGTAAGTGGGGCATCTGCGACAACTCCATGCCAAAGCTCAGGGACTTCATCAAAGAGGTAAGGAATGTAAGAACCAGAGGATGTGGCGGGGAGGCATGAAATACTGTTCCCTAGCCTCTTAAACTCATGAACCCAGTACAGCAATGATTGCCCATTCAAGATCCATAGACAGGACCCAGCCAGATAAAAATTCCAGCATGAAGAGCTATTTAGCAGTCACTGACCGATGACAGAGAGAGTCACTTTTCTTTACGGGTGTGGCACTACTTGAACTTAGTGATCTGAAAGTAAAGGATAAAAGGAGAATATGAAGTTGGAAGGTTGATGTTATGGCGTGGCCCTGTAAGGAGTTGGAGAGTGGAAGATGAAGGATGGATGTGATTCAGATACAGTGAGTAAATACATGACGTTTTTAAAGAATAAGGAAATAAAAGATAAAGAGAATCATGTCCCCAGAACTTAATTTTTTAAGCAAAAACTTCACTTGGACTTTTCCCTACCATACTGTGCTTAACTTGTTTCAGAGGGTTCTCCAATGGGGCTTGAAATGGAATTTGGAACCATGGTGAAAATGAAACCCAACACACTACAATTCTAAAACTAAAAGAGAATATACATGTGGAAGCAGTTAGAATTAGCAAATGAGAGGAGCGCTTTGTAAAATGATTATTGCGATAAGTTTTTATAAGTAAGTGTAATACTTAATTTCAATTGTCAGTTTAATGAGACTTGGAGTCACCAAGGAAAAGAGCCTCTGGCCATGCCATGGGGGATTACCTTGATAAGTTTTTGAGGTTGGAAGACCCACCCACTGTGTGTGGCACCATCCCCTGGACTGGCATTCTGGACTGTATAAAGAGAAAAAGGTGAGTTGAGCACAAGCACTTGTGGCTCTCTCTTTCTTGACTGCAGATGCAATGTCACCAGCTGCTGCATCAAGCTTTTCCTGTGACTTTTCTACTGTGATGGACATCAATTCTTTCCTTAACGTGCTTTGATCAAATCCTTTTATCATAGTGACTGGAAAAAGGTAACTAAGATCATAAATAATGTTACAAAGAAAGAATAAAATCAGGAGAGAGATGTAGCAGATATCTAGACTGAACAGAGAACCATCAAAGACACAAAGAAAAAGCCCAACAGGAGAGGCTGGAGCAATGGTGGAGGCATGGTCAGTGGTGCTAAATGCTACCTGGGATGAAAATGAAAGAGGGGAACTCTTCAAGAGTTCAGTAAGGCTCCCTGAAACTGGGAGACGGCAAACTGAAGCCAGCTCGAGGGTGTAATAGACTTTGAAAGTCCAACTCTTTAAAAAAGGTCGTCATTTCCCAGGATAAGGAAAACTGAACTGGTTTAAGCATAATAAGCAAAGTGTTCAGCAATAAACCTGTGGCCAGTGAGTGAAGACACCTGTTAAACCTGATGACCTGAGTTCAAACCCCAGGATCGACATGGCAGAAGGAGTAGACTCACTCCTTCAAACTGTCCTCTAGCCATAGCATGCATGCTGTGACGTGGGTATGTACACACACAATGCATGTATGCATAAACAAATACAAATAAATGCAATAAAAATTGAAAAAAAAATACATAAAAATTACTTTCACAGGCTGGGCGGTGGTGGCGCACGCCTTTAATCCCAGCACTCTGGAGGCAGAGGCAGGCGGATCACTGTGAGTTCGAGACCAGCCTGGTCTACAAGAGCTAGTTCCAGGACAGGCTCCAAAACCACAGAGAAACTCTGTCTCGAAAAAAAAAAAATTACTTTCACTGATAGTATTTAAGAGGAAGCTTCTGGGAATTTACCTGAAAGTGAAAGTTATGAAAATCCCAGGTAGGGAGAAGTCCTCTTCTCTGGGATAACTGTGAATAGATTTTTATGGAGAGACAAGTCTCGTTTTTCCCTTTGACTACAGGGGTAGATTTTACTTCTAAGTAATTGAAGGGAGACTTTCCCTGATTCCCATCATCCTCAAGTGTGGTGAACACAACAGCAGTCCTCTCAGAGGATGAGTTCCCTACCTATGAGCTTACAGGTAATAGATGCTTTGTTCTTCAGTCTCCTACGCTAAAGCAGAGGATGTGGGTAGTGAGGAGGCGGGGACAGTGCAGATGCATGTGCAGATGTGTGTGTGTTTTCTCACATCCGCTTCCCCTTTTGAGCTGCCAGTTGAATGAGAACAGAGAGAAAGTCACTGTCGTCGATATGAGACAGCCTCAGCGTCCTCCCCTCTGTCACCACGTCTGAGAAGGGCTCAGGCCCATTTGGAGAACTCTCTTACCTCTGGTAAGTGTAGCTTTTACCTTGGTTTCAGGGTGGGGCTGGTAGTAATAGAGAGAAGGACATGGGCAGGAAAAAATTCTTGTTTCCAAGGAAAGAGATGTGTCAAGAGACAACCTCCCATCCCTGACTTCAACTCTACACTTTATCATTGGCCTTACTGAACAAGGATGCCTCCCTTCCCCTCCTGATAACCAGATGAGATTGTTCTAGGGTCATGAGTCATGGTCTCACTTGATGAGTTAAATCACTATTTACAAAATTTCATTTTTTTTTCCATGAGAGCTCTTCTTAGCATCTTGCGGAACTCACATGTGGGCTCACTTCATTCGATTTCCAACTATGAAAAGTTCTGAAGGAGAACAATTTCAGGACAATGGCAGGTCCCATTCTAGAGCCCATATCTCTGAATTTAGGAGTACCTAAATCTGGATCTTTTTCTTTGAATCTTCAGGGAAGAGGTGGAGGAAAAAATGCAATGGTGTGTGTGAAAGTTATCATGTAGGAGAATTTACATGGCTGGACAATGACAGGCCAGATTTACTAGAGGCCCACAGTTCATATTTTGTTGAAGACTAAATTTTTCTCCATATCTCATTCTAGATATGTTCACCTCTCAGTGATCTACATAATAACGGGGCTGAAGTCGCCAAGACCCTTTGTTTCAGGGTAACCACCCATCTGTATCCTGGGGAGGGAGGAGGCATGGAAATATAATTCACACCAGGCTTTTCCCTCAGTCCTGTGTACTACTAAGGTTATCAGTGGATGGAAGAGGCGAGGTGGCGATTTAGGGCAGAGCCCCATCATGATAAAGGTGTACTGTAGACATGGTTTAATAAGATAATAATCATTTGGAAGCAATGACCAAGGACATACTTGTGACTTGTAGTTCATAAATATCCTTAATGGGAGGTTTTATGCATTTCAGGGGGGAATTAGTGTTTGGAAGCTTGAAAATTGTGTGCCTGAACTTCCGATTCAGCAGATATTCGGCCAGAGTGGTGAGAGCCACATATCTGTGTTCTCCTATGCATGAAACCATGGTGAAAAGAGGAGAGGCCAGGTTTATTGGTTGACTGCTACTGAGGAATTATCAATGACAGCAAGATGAAGCCATAGTAGGAGGGTTAGAAACAGAATCAACATGTGATTTATTTACAAGCACCCAGGTCATTAAGGGGCTATTTATAATCATATTAATAATTTTCTTGTAACTCCTTTGACCCTCTGAAAGTTAAAATATTTTTCTAGGATGAAGCATTATATAGTGGCTGTGGAGAACCAGCACAATCCTTTTAGGTCTGGGATTCAGATTCTAACAGATGATAAAGAGAAAGTTTGATTCTTCACCCGTAGTGACAGCAAGGGTAAAGATAAAGGCATTTCTTTCTACCTACAGGCCAGTAGCTCTCCTGATTTCCACTTAGGGGTCAAGGAAAGTGACGAACCACAAACACACAGCACTGTACCCAGACCATGCCCAGGCCCAGTGAGAAAGCCTAAAACACAGATTTAGGCTGAGAAGAGAAGTTTGTCAGATAAACTGAAGGATGAGAAGATTATGCGTATCTACTGTGTAATAGAAAAGGGGAAGGATGAGAACAGGAGGGAGATAACTTTATGACCATGAAAACAAGATTTTGAATCAATGCTGTCAATGCAAAGGAATAACTTGGTAGTCAAGAAGTCTCTTCACTCATCTTAAACATGTCTGTATGAAGCCATGTATAATTAGCCAGGGTGAGCTGCTGTTTCTTAATCTTGATATGTTTGTAACTTACCCAGATTGTTTTAAATGGCGTCTCTCACACATCAACAGTACAGGATGACTTGCTCCAATTAGATGATTTTAATATTTCCCATGGTCATACTCAAAACTCACTCACATCTGAATGCTGAAGGAAGAAGAAAGGGAACGAGAGGGAAAGAACTTGGATAGTTTGCTTTCAATATTCAGCTAAGCTAGTTTGTAGAAAGAAGGGCATGAAAAAGAAAAGGCCAAGGAGTTACACTGAGTAGCTGACATTTTCTCCTTTTACTATTTCATGAATAACACCCTATTTTTCCACCCCCTGAAACAGAGATTGAAGTGCTCCCTTAGGCCATAAATGTTTCAGGATGCTCCTACACCATAAGGGTTGATCCGATGATCTTCCTAGTGGCATATTGAGAAACAGAAACTAGGAAGATGGCTATCACTGACTAGGAAAAAATGTGATGGTCGATTGTAAGTTCTGGGTATGTAGGGTTGAGGAAGGTCAGCCTGGCTTGAGGTTAAGTTTGCTCTGTTCATAGAGAAATGCTGCCTGCTCTGGGATTTCCCCCAGTCTTTTGAATCACTGAGACTATGCCTGGGCTATGGATGCAGAAATTCTGTTGGGCCACATCATGGAAACTCTATTTCCTTTTTCTCTTTTCTTATGCTTGATCTCACTTTCAGTCCAAATTCACAGGTACTACATGGGGCATAAGTAACATACAAACAGAAAAGAGAAAACTTTCTAGTTTGTGTCTGTGGAAGAAGGCCCACTGAAGACTCATCCAAAACCAAGAGTGGCAGGAAGAAGGCTGTGTGAAAAAAAAAAAAGAAGAGAGAACACATTTGGGATACAAACTTGTGAGTCCTATTTTCGATCCTCCTTTTTCCCTTCCCATCCTTCCTCCGTCCCTCTCTCCTTCCTTCCCTCCCTTCCTCCCTCGTCTCTCCTTAGTCCTCCTTATGTCTGTCTAGTGTTCTCTACTCTAAAATGAATGACAAGGATTAGATTTCTCTCTGATTCCTCTGATCATTATATAAGGATAGGTACTCTTGGGTTAGAAAGATGGTTTAATGGGTAACACTTCATGAGGACCTGAACTCAGATCCTCAGTACTCACGTAAAAATTTGGAGGTGGCGGTGCACATCAGTTATCAATGTTGAAGTAGCAGGGACAAAAGAATCCCAAGGACTCACTGTCTGGCCAGCCTAGCAATTCAGTGTATCCCAAATTTTGTTAGAGACTCTTTCAGAGAATGATAGAGGAAAATATCAAATATGGTTCTTTGGCCTCTATGGGTGCACATATGGGTACATGTGTCTGTAAATATATACCACACACACACACACACACACACACACACACACAGAAAAGATGGAGGGGTTGTTTTATCTCACAGTGCCTAAGGTGAGCACACCTATTTAACATTTCGGTGTTGCACATTCTAGTGTATTCTGATGGCCACTCCCTTTTCTCCATTCTAATTTTTAAAACTATTCTACTTTTAGAGATTGGCATATAGTAAGAGAAAATTAATTGCATATTATTTTTTACCTACTTTTAATATCTGATAGCCCAAATGTGTGACAATTATCTGTTTACATATTGAAAGCACTTAACCTACAGAGAGGTTCAATAATTTTTCCGAAGACTCACAAGTATAAATGGACAGACTACGGTTTTAAACGGGAATATTCTGATTCCAAGGCCCAAGCTATTCCTAAATTTTCCTCCTGAGTTTCTACATAACAATCTAAAGAAAGAGAAACACTGCTTTCTGTTACTGAGCCTTTAAAAACATCCCCAAGTTGAGCCACATATAAACAGAGCTGATATTTGTCAACTTCACGGTGGTAGGCCCATTTGTTGTATTTAAATATTAAAGTGGGTGGGGAGGAAGAGAGAGCAGTAGAGGGAGGGGGAAACTGTAGCCAGGATGTATTATATGAAAAAAGTCTATTTTCAATACACATAAAAGAAAGAAGAAGAAGAAATGGAAGAGGAGGAGGAAAAGGATGATCAGGAGAAGGAGAAGCAGCAGCTGCAGTCCATTTGGCACATTGTTAATATAACACATCACAGAGAAATGTATCAACCACAATTTCCAGTTTTAAATAAAATCAAATGTCTCCCTTGGGGGAGAAGGCTATGTTCATAGCAAATTGTGGTAGATAGTCGTTGCTCTTGTGATAGATATTCATTGCTCCAGACCTTCTGAAAGCAATCAGTCCATCCCTGTTCTTCCCACAATGTTTCCCAGACTGTTCTAAAAAAAAAAAATCCAGAAGCTCAGTATCTAGGCCTGTACTGAACAGGGCTGTGACTATTGTAAACTCTGTTAGTTCAGTCAGTGCCTTCCTACAGCTGCTAAATATTCTAATTCTACAACATCAAAACAATGAAGAATTCTTTCATGTAATCCCAAATTGGACCTTGTTGGAAAACTGCCCTGAAAGCCCAAGGGAGGGTTGTGTGCTTCAAGATCAATCACCAAGATGGAGCCAGGAAGAAAACCATGCTGGTAGCACAAATGAAGCAATACTTTCGCTGTGATTATCACACAGCTAAGTACAGAATGTGTTGGGTTTATGCTATTTCTTCTGTACTAGATTGTAAAATAGAAATCTGAACAGCGTGTCAAGTGGAGAATTTACTAAAATGTCTCTACTTCATCCCAGATTGTATTATCTGCTGATACTTGAATGACAATACGCTACTTTATTATTTCAGTATTTGTGGAAAGACTTTCCAACATGGAATCAGACCAATGTGACCTTAAATCCAAGCCCTTCAAGGTCCCAAATACCCATCTGTGAATGATGCATTCTCTCTGAGCTTCAGATGCTAATGATTAACTCTAAGGTGTTGGTCAGGATTAAGTGAAATAATTTATAGGAGATATATATATATGATGATCTACACAAATCAGTTATTACTAATACCTGCTTCTTTGATTCACCATGTCAGTACATTGTGAAACTCCAGTTGCTTCTTCTAGAAAAAGGACGGGCAATGTAGGACTGGCAAGATGCTGGTAATGTTCTCAGTTCAGCAATAATGACACTTTCTCAATTTTCACTACTGCTGCAGTCATTGCTCTTGTTGATATTTTTTTGGAAGACAGATGTTCAGAGTTCTTAAATAACCCTGTGCTCTTAATCCACAGATGTGATTTCATTCTGACTTCTATAAATTCTGCCTTTTCTATACCCTTCACAGAACAAAGAACATCCTCTCTTGCTCTATTTGGTTGTAGTTAGATTCCAGACCTCCTGGTGAGCTATGGTAAATAATTCAAGGAAAACAATTCTAGAGAAACATCTAGAGAAGTGGAAGGACAAAAAGCAATGATGGGGGGGGGAGAAACCTTTGTGGGAATTCAGGCAAGAACAGACTCTGTGTGGCACTTTTCTTGAGTTAGTGGGACAATGGGAGAAAAGAGATATGCAGACTTCTGTCTCCACACTGGACACAGTACAGTCAATGTTATAACAGAATCAACATCAAGGAAGATTGTAGAGTCCAGTGAAGGTTTCTGAGTAGGAAACAAAAACGTAGAGTGGAAAATAAATTTTTAAAGATAGGATAATTTGCTAGTTTAAGCTTTAAACCTTAATCAGACTTGAGTTGCCCTTATGCTGTGTTAACTAAAGCCTGAGAAGATGACACCCCATAGCTTCTCTTCACTACAAGGCAGGTAGCACACACACGGAAGATCTGGGGCTATAGAGAAAAGTCGTTGGTCTGTACCTCTTCAGTGACATGTACTAGGTAAGTGCAACTTTCCAGCAAAAGTATGACTCTTGCTCTTCAGGAGGTGAAGGGTTTGCTGAGTTACCTCCATTGGAAAAACACCACACCCTGTCCTGTTGTTGGGCTCCAGGGAGGTTGTACAAAGGATGGTCCTGCTAACACAGACATGGCACACACTATCTTCTTGAATATAACACAAGCACACATGCTGGTTGTTAGACACTGATTGGTGAAATGGCATGAATGCAAATGGCTGTTTATTTTTTAAGCTTTTACTTTTTATTATCATTTCCATTATCATTGTTATGTGTTGTATGTGTAGGGAAGTCAGAGGGCAGCCTTCAAGACTCAGCTTTTTCCCTTCTACCTTAGATTGCAGGGATTGAACTCAGGTTGTCAAGCTTGTGTGGCAGGCATTCTGACCTTATTCCTGGCTGTGCTCTTTGCCCTGCACCATGTTTCTTTATATTGTGGGAATGCATTTTTGTCTGATGACTCTTGTTGTGACCGGAACATTTTGAATAACCATTTTCATCACTATCTCTATATCAGACAGGATCCCTCCAAAAGCCTCCAAAGTTTCACCTTGCCATCTCCGGCCCCATCTGTCATTTCTCTGTAGCATACTCACAGCTGCTGTGTTTATCTGATATCATTTGCCACTTCCTCCAAATTTCCAGAAAGAGCACTTAGTTTTTTATCTGCCAGCAGTATATTTTAATCTTGTTACCATCAACCATACCCTTCTATTTATTTCTATTTCCCAATATTGCTACCCATTCTTACAATAGCTACATTTATTACTTTGTGAACAGTTTACTATAAACTCAAACATGACAAAGATTAGGGAAAATTAATTTCTATTTAGGTCCCACACCAATGAGCCATATTTGGCAAGGTTGGTTCTTTTACATCTTCTCTCCTGAGATGATTGGTGTGCGGTGTTGGTAGGAGTGGGTGTGAATGGGTATTTTCACCTGCGCATGTACACACAGGCATGTGGAGGCCAGAAGTCAAGGTCAGGTATTCACCTCCATCAGTCTCCATCTTAAATCGAGAGATGGCGTCTTTCACTGACGCTGGGATTTGCTAGACTGGCTGGCCGGAAGACTCAGGAATCCCTCTATGCCACTTTCAGTGTTGGGGTTACAGGCTTGTACTATAGCTTTTGCTTTTTCTTATAGGTTCTGAGAATCTAACTTGGGTCCTTTTGCTAGCAAGTCAAGCACTTAGAGGTTAAGCCATATTTCTAGCCCCTGCAATAGCTGTCTTTTAAGGTGAAGAAATAATTCCATTCTCATCCAAATTGCCAGAAAATGACTGCTCTTTGCAGTGGGTGGTAGAGCTCTTAGCTCACTGCTTTCTGCTGCTTGTAATTACAGCCTGTTTTGGAAGCCTTCCATTGTGGCTCTTTGAGTATCGAACATTCTGTTTCCATGCACACTTTCCTTTAGGTATTTGTAGGAAGTAAAAATTCTGTGTAAGAATGCACCAACGAGGAACAAATGTTTTCAGACACATGTCAGTGCTGTCCTCGGTTGCGGGAACCATCCTTAAAATTATCATCTTTTTTCCCAACATTCTACTCCAAGACACTGTTAAATTTTTTTAGAAGCCGTGAAGCTGAGCACTGAGTATGTCTCTGGTGACTTGAAAGGTGCTGGGCTCACATGGGGTATAATCACCTAGGAAGCACTCATTTATTTAGAGTATATGTTTAGCCAATAGCATGTTTGATTCTGTTTTAGACATTGGAAACACAGCAGTGGACAATCCAAGGAAGCACCTCTTACCCTGGAGCTTATGTTTCAATTAGAAGAGTAAGTAAAACATAAGAGAGATTAATAAAGGTGTAATGTATGTTGATGATAATAACCAAAGTGAAAAGTCAAGCAGGAGAAAGCACACAGGGACAGGAATAAAGCCAACTGCAGAAGCCACATCTGGGTTCCTGGAGAAAATGGGTTGAGAATGGATGGGGGGCTTTGTGGTTTGAGTGTGGCAAATACTTACGGTGAAAAGGGAGAGGAAAAGATGTAAGAAAAACCATGGCTAAGACAGGTGGAGAGGAAATCAGCTTATTTGAATGAGAGCCTCAAAAATGTGAGGAACATAGTCTAGAGACATATCCAAGAGGGTGCAGAGACCTTTTACTTGGCATTCCAGGTAGGGAATCTCCTCTAACAAGGGGCTCCAGGAGGTTTTTGATACTGACAATAAGGTGTCAGAGTACAGTGCGGCAGCCCTTCCTCATTGTGTCGCTCCTCTCTTTCTCTGTCCTTTCTTCTCCTCCTTTACCTCTCTCTTCCTCTCTCTCCTTCCTTCACTCTCTTCCTCTCATACATTCCTTCCTCACTCTCTCCCTTTCTCTCTCAACTCCCTCAACCTCCATCTTTAGCTCTCCCTCCCTCTACCATCCTGCCTTTTCCCCATCCTTCCCTTCCTTGCTGACCTCCTTTGAAGTTTTCCTAGCCACCAAAAATGTCCTCGTGCCCCAAGGATTCCCTGTGCTTTATGGGAGGGAATTAAAGAAACAGGCAAGCCAGCCTCTGGCATTTTCTTTCCTGGGCTGGCTGGAAGCAGCCTATTAAATATTTTGGAAGGCAGAACTAGGAAAACACACTTGATTCAGGCTTTATGGAGACTTCCTGAATTCTGGAGGCAGCTCCATCCTCGGTCACCTAATGCCATCAAGTCTCCTTTGCTGACCTTCTTTGTAGCTTTCCTTTGACCTGAGCTTGGCTAAGAATATTGAAATACTGAATATTTCCTAAAAGGCAAAAAGGAGTGCAGAGCATAACAGTCTCACAATGCTAACAGCTGCCTTCCCTAGAAGAGAAAACCTGGACTGGGCCTGAAGGGAAGGGTCCAAAATTAGACAGCAGCAATATACATTGTCTTTCCTCAGTATACATCTTATCTGTAGCAAGACAAAGCAACTAAAAAAATTTATTGCACTAACAGAACATTTTATGCTCAGGATGTTCTTTTTAAAAGTAGCTGTTTTAGTACCCGAGTCTTTGACCATCTCACTAATGAATCCTAGAAGAAGGCTCTTGCAATCTCTATATTTTTCTCTTTTATTTTCCTGGATCTATACAATTCAAAGTAAAACACCAACGATGAGGCTATGCATGGCAGCTCCAGGGAATAGAAAAATAAAATCTGAAAGTCTTGTTGCAAGCCTACTAGCTCCTGTTGGAGGGATGTGGCTGTGACTGGGTGTGCATTAATGCCTGCCTTTCAAGACAGTGAGTGATGCCTATTGGAGCAACTGAATGATTCTATTTATTCTTCTCAGAATCTGTGCCTAGAGGCATTAGTATATATTTTGAGGAAGAATGTAGAGGTGCCAGATGAACTATTACTATATGGACTGACAATTGCATTGACAAGCTGAGTAAGTAACTCATAGTCAATGTGGAAATATAAGTTCACAAACTAGAAAGTGACCACTGGGGAGGCATGGTCTGTTAATTGCTTAAGACAGTAAGTTCAGTGTCTCCTTGTTTGTATTATAGCTTTTTTTCTTCCTGGGAAAAAAATATATCACACTGAAAAACCAAACAAATCCAGAAACAAAATAAAATGTAAATTTTAAGATTTTGATGAGTGTGTGTATGAGTTGCATGCATGCGTGAGTGTGTGTGTGTGTGTGTACAGACTGTGATCAATAGCAATGACTTCATGAATCTCTCTTCACCTTGTTTTTTTTTGAGATAGGGTGCTGTGGGAATGCCCTCAGCCAATAACCTTTAAGATACCAGACCACTTGGGACATGGTCTCTATACTATAAATGCAGCCGTTAAGCTTGTATGCTCTCTCTTGGCTGCTGGATTTGGTTCCTGCTCGGCATTTGTGCAGAGGACTGTGATCTGTGAGTCTACCCCTGAATAAAGAACCCCCTTTATTATACTCAAATTTAAGTGAGTATGGGATTGCTCTATAGCATCTATCTTCATCTGCTGCCCATGTGAATCCCAATTCCATGCCTACTAGGATAGGCCCAAAAGGCACAAAAGGTCTGAGGCTCAGAAGGTCTCCACTCCCACCTGCCTGGCTTGATTTCACCTACTAAGTGGTTTTTTGCCAAAACCCCACCACTGTGGAGCTACCGTACAGCAACTTGGCCATTTCCCTGGCTCATGCATGCCCCCCTGTGCCACTTTCCCAGCTGTGTGGTGACTTGCACACTTTCCGGTTTCTGTTCCCTGCTCACAAGCTCTGGCTTTCTTGATATTCTGACCACCAAATTTATTTAATTGCTCTTAATTTGTCACGCAAAACATATTTGTCAGTATTTAAACAGACACCAATGTGGAACTGAGCAAGACTGTTCATGCTACCGCTGGTTGTATCTCTCTGCCGCTATGTGGTGAAAATACCTGTTGGCAAATAAAAATTATTACAACAACTTACTAAAATCTCTAAATGGAGGCAACTTTATTTGATTAAAAAATAAATCAATAAATTTGAAAGTTATATAATTGCAGATAACTTTAGCATCCAGGAATTTAATAACCTTTTTGCTTATACTATGGATGGTATTCTTCAAGGTTTATATGGTTTTTCTGATACATCCATTTATTGGATATTGGGACTTAGCTTTGTTTTCCATATTATATCCTTAAGAATTAAGAGAGCCAAAAATTAGGCACTTTAAGAAATGATACAGTCTTTACAGACTAATAATGAACAGCAAGCTGACAAGATTAATACCATTGAAAAGAAAAAGTTAGCTAAAGAAATTAATACCATTGAAAAGGATAAAATTAATTTGACAGACAAAATTCAATCCATGTTAAAGAGTACTGAGAAATAATCTGAAAGAACTCATTGAATTTGACTGTTGAATTTGACAATCAAAATCTGCTAAAAAGTTATGATAAATTAGCAGATAGAACATTTCTCCAGGAAGGTTATCGGCACATCATCCTAATGATATCCAAGAATGAAAAGTTATGCTTAATGGAAATTTTTCATACTTTGGTATCATATGTACAGAATAAGAACCAGAGGCTAAATGATTCAATGAAAGCACTAGAATTATATGCAGGTCAAAAGATTTGGGCTTTACAAAAGGCAGTGGTAAAATGATTTGAAATGACTGAGGAAATTATCAGAGCTGTTGAGCAGGGAAAGAAGGTTCAAGGACAGGATTTAACATCACCAGTACGTGTCAAAATCAGAGATGACTTATCCAGGATTTTAACTTCCTAGCTTGTAATCACTTCTAGCAAACCATCAAGTTCTAAATGGACAAAAGAATCCAAAGGTTGTAAATCGAAACCTATAGGTATGAGCCATCTAAAAGAAATTAAGCAAGCATTATTATCTTATGGTTTGCATTCACCATTTGTTAGCAAAATGGTAAAACATGGGCTTCAAGCAATAAGGCTACCTACCTGACATGATTGGCCCTAATTAGTCTCAGCAGTCCGTGGAGATGGAACTCAACTGCTATGGAAATGCTATTAGTGAGAAGAGGAAAAAATTTAGAACAACAGGGAAAAGCAAAAGAATTTGTGTCTTTCCAAGATAAAAGGTGAGATAAATTATTGGTGAGAATATTTATATTGACCCACAGGATCAAGCTCTTTATGATAAACACATCTTGTCCCTATGAAATGTGGAAACCCAGCAGCCTTAAATGCTTGGGACAGAATTCAAGTACGATGAAAAAGAATGGAATCTTATATAATGGTTAAACAGAGACAAAGAGAACCCTTTCGTTACTTTTTACAAAGATTAACCAAGGCTGTACAAATAGGAGTAACAGACAGAAGCTAGACAAGTACTTATTGAATCTCTGGCTTCCTAAAATTCCAACTTAGAATGCAAAAAGATACTTGGATATTTAAAGGGTAGATCAGCACCATTGGATTAATGGATCCTGCATACAGTGAACATTGAAACATTTGACTATATTATTGAGGCTTAGGTAGGAGAACAATTTCCAAAGTTATGAGAAAACATCAAACTGCCAAATGTTTTAACTGTGGTAGAATAGGAAATCTGACAATGGATTGTAGAAAAGGAATTTCTAGAAATAATGTCTTCTCCGGGAATGTCAAGAATAGAAAGTCTCAGTCTTCTGGATTATGCAGAAGATGTGGCAAAGGCCAATTGAATCAACAAAAGACAATCAAGGCAACCTGATACCCTCAGGAAACCCCTTGTGGGGCCTCTCTCAGGCCCCCAAGTCAAATGTGGTCTAGCCATTCCCAGTTAATGTGGAGAACATGCCCCACCAGGAAAATTTTAAAAAACCATTGCCTGCTGTAAAAAACCATACTGTTCTGGATGATGGAATAAACATTGAGAATGAATCAAAAATTCCAATAGGAAATAGGAAGCATAATTTTGGCAGACCTCTATAAATAGTAAAAGACCAAAGCTAAGAGTGTATATAAATAACATCATAATTGAGGGATTAGTGGACACAGGTATTGATGTAACTATCGTTATTCCAGAATCTTGGCATCTGAATTGGCCTCTTCAAGAGGCAGATATTCGATTCCTAGGAATTGGAACTCTACCTCAAGTGAAACAAAGCAAGAGGTAGGTTGAATGCATAAGGCCAGAAAGACAGAGAGAAAGGCTGAGGCCATGTGTGGATAATATTACAGTGAATTTGTGGGATTGTGACCTGCTGTAGCAATGGAATACCCAGATTAAGATTTTTTGCAGAAGGATATTATAGGGTGTTATAAACAAAGGTCACCAACTATTCAGGCTGTACAAGAACACAAAGCAACTAGCAAATCTTCAGAGATATCATGGCCCAACCTTTAAAAAAGTTAGCTGAGAAACAAATATGGGTTAAACGATGGCTTTTAACAGAAGAGAAACTGCAGACTTTAGAACAGCTGGTCCAGGAGAAACTAGATGTTCACCATATTGAAGACTCAACCAGAATTTTTTTATTGACTGTATTTCTATATGATTAATGTTTAAGTTTTCCATAATGAACAATAAATTTTTCTGCAGTAATCTTTAAAGTTTCCAAGAAGAAGATGAGACCCCAGAACAATGATTCTACCTCATTGGTATGATGTCATGACATTGTTAGCACTACTTTAAGATCAATTTTGGGTGCCAGCTGCTCAAAATGATTCCCACTTGGCTAGCTGAAATGGTGCACCTTCTTACAATGTTCTGGCCAGAACTTCAAATAAGAACTTCAGAAAAAACATACCAAATATTCAGAGACTATTTGTAATTATTCCAGAAAGTAATCTTGAAACTTAACCATCATTTTAGTTTTACAAAATCCCATAGAAAGAACATTGCCCCCATGACAGCTGGAAGCAATTCTAGAATACAACCTCCCCTCTCCCAACAAAGTTTGTCCTCAGGGTTAGGGACATTAATTATGGGTTGATTATAACTGGTATAGGGTTGGGGGTTGGGTTGGAAATTATTTAGGCTCAGGGATCTTCTCTGAAAAAAAGGGGAGAAATTGTATGGGTTAATAAGTAGATTACTGTGAGTGTATTCACACTAATAATAATAGGGTGTTATAGAATAAATACTTGTGAGCTATTATTTGTAGACCATTTATATTTGTATAGATTATTGTATATTGATACAAATTCAAATTATGTTTGTTATATTGAATATGCTCCTATTTCTGTTTACAATGTTTGTACACCTAGGCAAAGTTCTTTTGTTCATATTATATGCATGCATGTTTATATATCTACTTAAGACATTTTGTACATTGATACAGTTTTAGGATATATTTATCACATTTCAGTATACATTTCTACCTCTGATCAAGATACTTATACATCGTTTGCATTTCAAGGTCATTGTCCTCATTTTCTGCACAGTTCCTTAAAGATTGTTTAATAATCTAATATGAGCCCTTACTTTTTAAGCTATAGAAAGTATTAATAATTATATGTCAATAGTCATACATGTTTGTCACATATAATTAGACTAATCAAATTCTTTAGACACATAAAGATTATATTCCACATAAATAGGTAATCTTTAACAACTTCAAAGAACTATAGAATATGGCATTTAAAAAAACTTAGGGTTCTGTTGACATAAGACATGATTGCTCCTGGCAGCACCAATCTATACCTGAGAGAATGTTGGGCATCTAAGACGCTCCACTTGGAGCTTGTTTTCTTCTTGGCAAAACTCCCCTTTGGGCAAGGAACTGCCAGTGCCTTGACCACTGACAAAGCACATGGTGTCTGAACAGGACAAGCAGGATACAAGAAAAAAGACTTCCAAACCTTATCAAGGCAGACTAAGATGGTTCTGAAAATTTTCCTGCCTCTGAAAATTATCTTTCACTTACTCTAGGCCTTAACCAAAGTTGGTTGCTCCAACATTGCAAATGAGACTTTTGGTGTTTACCCAGGTAGCCAGTTGTCTCTGTCATTTGCTGCACATTTTGGAAGTTGCTTGATTGCACTTCCTGTTTACTCAAGTAATATTATTTCCTCTCATGTTTTTGATGGGGCTGAAGACTAGATAGCCATAGTTATTTTTCTCTCATGACTTTGCCAAGCCATTTCTAATACAAGACTTAGACTCCTTAGGATAGGATAATTATTGAAACATTTAGCATATGTTTGTTGTTTGATATTGTTTATATTGGTTGTAATTCTAATGTTTATACTTTATATTTGTTCTTGTTGTATATAGTTTTGTATTAGGCTTAGAATTCTCTTATTTAGACAAAATGGGAGCATGCTGTGGGAACTCCTTCAGCCAATAGACTTTATGGCACCATCCCAGTCATGGTCTCTTATATTATAAATGCAGCCATAAAGCTTGCACACTCTCTCTCATCTTCTGGATTTAGTTCCTGTTCCCCATTCATGCAGAGGACCATGATCTATGAGACTACTCCTGAATGAAGAACCCTTTATTATACTCAATTCTGAGCTAGTATGGGATTACTTTATAGCATCCATCTTCAAAAGGGTTTCTCACGGAACTTAAAGCTAACTGATTTGACTAGGTTGTCTACCCAACAAGCAATCTTCAGGGAATGATCCTACCAATTGTATCCATAGCTAGGATTATAGATCTACCCCTGTATTTGGTTTATATGTGGGTGCTGGGGATAGGAATTCAGGTCCTCATGTTTGTGTGCTAGGCACTTAACTGACTAGGGCAACTCCTCAGTCCCTCAAATATTTTAGTTGCAATGGTAGATTTTGAGAAGCAAAAATTTAAAAAATAAAGAAAGAAATTCTTTTAAACAGAGTCTTGAAACAGGCAGGTGTTGAACATTAGCTTAGATTCATTTGCCTTAACCTTCTGGGTTCTAGAACTACAGGTATGAGCTAACAAACATGCCTTAAGAAAAGTGTTCCATGATAGGGCATTTTAGTTATCATGGAAATAGAGACACCTTAAGTCAGAAACGTTTCCTCAGTGGCCTCAAACTCCTGTGATGTTTGAAGCTTTTAGATTCACTGACTTGAAAGCCTTGACCTGGTACTTAGATTTTTCAGGGCATTCCCTTTTTTTGATGGTGGTAGTGGATGGGTTGAAACAGCAAATGGCTATGCATAATTGCTTTCCCAGTAAGGGAAATAGAACAGACTCTTTGTACAGACAGAAAATTAGGAGTCACCTTGATAGGAGTGGATTCTGAATAGAGGGTGAAAGATTTTCCTTGTGTTTCATCTTCCAGGAGGGGGTCAGTGTGGTGGAAAGGCCTGAAAGTGGCCCAGGACCATGGAAGCATCAGTGCTGAGCCCCACATCCTGGGAGAAACGAAGAGCATGGCTACAACAAAGTCGTAACTGGCAAACCCAGGTCCTGGAAGAGGAGGCTGCAGCTGCCCTGCAAGATGCACTGGATCCCGAGCCCTCCAGCCTGGATGATGTTTTCCAGGAAGGTAAGAAGCTGCTGGACATCACACAGATATCCACTGTGTCTTTCAGAAGTCTGCAAAGGCTGGGAAGTGGCCTCGGTTTAAAGTAGAACTTGACAGAGGCTCATTTCAAAGAGTGTAAGGGAGAGGTGTAGTGTAATATGAAAAACGAATTATGTGAGGAAGAGGGAGGCATATGTTTAGGAAACAGAAAGGAACACATTTTCACCATCCTGAGAATCTTCTGTAAAAGTCAAAGGAAGAGGGTTTGTTTGGGAATTAAGTTTGCTTGTGCAACAAGACTACATACAGTCTATGCCCAGATTCAGGCTGCAACTCTGGCAACTGTGTGGTTGTTGAGAAGTCTCTCTGAAGATTCTTTGCTCAATGAAGCAGTGGTTTCTTTCTCACATACCCATATTAGCTGAAGTACAAAGAGAAAGACCAGAAATGTAGGCTGAAATAAAACTTTTGGACAGATAAATTTACCCTTTTTTATTTGTTAGAAAACAAAAGCCTAGGGCTGTCTCTCTTCTGATGTTTCCTTCCTTCCTCCCTTCCTTTATCCCTCCCTACCACTCTTCATTTCTTTTTTTGTTTTCTTTTTCTTTCTTTCTTTTCTTTTTTTTTTTTTTTTTTTTTTTTTTTTTTTTTTTTTTTTTTTTTTTTTGTATTGGGAAAGGAACCATCCCTATTGCCAATCTTTGGGGAAAGAAAGCAGAAGCATGGTAGCCTGGACACTGGGAACTTGCCATTTTCTGAGGTAGATAGAAGAGAGGCAGAGGCAGGACACATGCCCACCCTCTTTACATATGAATGCATCCCTCTCATATCTCCCCTCCAGGGGCAAATGAGTGATGTTGTGGCTTTTGTGAAGACAGCTTGCTGAATGCCCTGAGTTGTTTGAGGCGGTGTGGTGTTTTTGTTGTTGTTGTTGTTGTTTTCAGCTTCCACAGTCAACCAGTGTCTGCTTTTTCTAGGAAATCCAATCAATAAGATTGAGGACTGGCTGCAGGGCTGTGGGTAAGTTCTCACAAGCAAGGATGTGGCTGGTGGATGGCTGTGGTGGTGGACACAGTCCTTGTGAACTCAGAGACAGGAAAAGAGTGAGAATCAATTTGGTGTGCAGGCATGATGAAGAACTTAGGTCTTGGATCAGTTGGTGATCCAGGCTGTGAGCCAAATGCAACTCAGAACTGAGATACAGTTCAACTGGTTGAGAATCCAGGATAGGTCTGGGATAGAGCTAAGAAGAGACGGAAATTGGCCTCTTTTTAGAAGTCCAGGGATGAGTGACAGCCCCCACCCACTCGCTTTTCCCATTCTGATTGCAGTTTTACGTGGTGTGGCAAAAAATGGAAGAGTTGGAGGTAGACCATTCCTCCTCAGTCACAGAACGCAGGAAAGGCTCAGGGACTTCAAAACCATGAAGAGTTCAGAGACTTTAAGATAGTATTGCCTCTTTTCTTGAAAACAATTTACTATATACCACAAAGAAGCCTGCAAACTTGCTTACTTTTGTTCTTGAAGGGTAATTTAATATATTTATGTAGTATATACACATATTTTTAAATATAATACGATTAATCTGTAATATTACTTGTATGTATATTTTCAGAGATAATCTTTGGATATTGGATCATGACATTGGATGACAATTTGTTGAGCTCCTCCCCAGGAAAAACTGTTTTCCCCACTCTCGGCATTTCACAGTTGGCTTCATGTAGGGTTGAGGTTTCATGGGCTTTCCTCCATCCACTTTAGCATGTCTATCAGTGTCCTTGTTCAATCCATGCTTAGACAGTCATGTTGGTGAAGCTTTATGTGTGTAGCTTCTGGCAGTCATAGAAGACACAATCCTACAGAAAGCTCCCTGTTCCTCTGGCTCTTACAGTCTTTGTGTCCCATCCCTGATCCTTAGGTGTAGACGCTGTGTTTAGTGATATTAGTTAGGACTGGGATCCAAAACTCTGCATCTTTATCGGTTGCAGTTTTCTGTGATAGTCTCCATCATTTGCAAACAAGAGTTTTGTTGATGAGACTTGGTGATTATACTTATGGATATAAGGACAAATAATTAGATTGTAAGTAGAGATTATGATGATTAAGTAAAGCAATGATTGTAAGTTTTCCTCCACAATCCATAGCTTCACTAGCTCTGAATAGCTGGATAGGTTTCCAGTACCAGAGATGATTTCCCTCTTGTTGAGCAGTCTCATGTCCAATTACAGAACTATTGAATACTGCTAAGATATGTGTGCCGCTACTGTATTACTAGGGTTATCCTGTAATGCTGGTCCTTGTTGTGGTTCATAGGCACCATAGCTGTGTAGGAATGTTGGTTGCTTTTCATCCTCTGAAACTTGCTTGGCACCTTATTGTACCCAGCTCTTACACAGATGACTTTGCTTACCAATTTCAGAGGAAGGGAATTTGTTTTGTTTGTCAAACTGCTGCTGTTTCTTACTATTTGTTATGCTGATTTCTGTTTTTCAAGATGGTGAATGATTGATAAGGCATCATTACAAAACCTAAAACTGTCTAACAGGAAGCAGTTTTTCTGTTTCCTGAAAGATATGATATTCAAATAAGAGTTTGGGTGTTAGGAAAGTGAAGGGATGTGGGTAGATATGGTGAACTGACAAAAACCTGAACAAATGACCTTTGTATATGTTATATAAAAATTAGGACGTCAGATAATGTCAAATTCTAGCTATTAGATCACTGGGAAGTGATAGATATCATGGCATCAAAAAAACCTCTATTCTAATAATGTATTTCCCCAGTTTTGCTTCTGTATTTTTTTCTTATTTGATAAAGACTGATGAACCATTGCAAAACCAATTTCAGGGTATGCAGCCTTAACAACAGTAGCACATTTAGGAAATACAACATATGGCAATCTCAGGCCCTCATCACCCCTTCTATGAACCTGCCAGCCAAGTAGTCAGAGCCTAATTGTCTTCAGTGTAAAAGCAAATTCAATAGTGCTGATTCTCACTGTAAAAATTATATGAACATGTGGAAGATATTTGACAAAAGGCATAAAAATGTAATTTTTTTCTTTTGGCTTTAGAGACACTGAGGAAGGACTTTCTGAAGAAACAGGGCAATCCAACTGCAGTGGTGAGCTGCTCTAGTTTTTTTTCTTTTTGGATGCTGTGCAGCTGTGTGTGTGTATGTGTGTGTTTACACAACTACATTTATGTGTATGCTTGAGATTATGAGTGTCTTTAGTTTCTGAAAAATACCATTTGTTTGTTAAAGAAGAGTCTAGAAAGTCCAAAAAGAAGTGCTACCTCAAAGCAAATGATTCTAATATTCATAGATTAATACTATTGGAGAAGGACCTTGTGAACTTTGCAAATTTATATTTGTGTGTCCCTAAATGTGGTCACACACCCCCATGTGTTAACTACTTGGCAGGAGATTATGTGCATGGTTACTATGTGTGGCAAAGTACACAGATAAATTACACATGAATGTATATAATTCTTAATCAAAACATGACTGTGAAAAAAAGAAAAAAACATGACTGTGATTTCTGACATAAAGCTGGGAGAATATTTGTGAACATGCAGATATTTAGCATGTTTGTGTAGTTATAAAAGTCATGTCCTTAAACGTGTTCACGTGTGCATTTGTGTGTGTGTATTTGTATTATGTTCTGACTTTATTTTCTGCAAATTTTCTGTGATTTTTTGGCAGGGTACTCTAGCCATGGGACTAGCTTTGAAGATGACTTGAGTCTTGGAGCAGAGGGTGAGTGGCACAGCTGTATGAGGTGGGAATCAGTGCAGAAGGATCACGTGGTATGATTTAAGACCAGGGTGGAGGGGAAACTTAATGAAGAATCAGGGTCATCTTGGGTTCTATCTGGATAGAAAGAATAGTTTGGTTTTCTTGTTGTTTGTTTGTTGTGATATGGGATAAACACAGAAAGTGTTCCAGATTTAGAAACAGTTCTTCACCTATTATGATTTCTGACAGTCTTTTTATGGTGGTTGAGGAGACAATATCAAAGTACCATAAAATCTGCTATATATTTTCCTTTGTGATTTCTTTGTTAGAAGTCCAAAGAAGTTTGAGAGTTTCTTCCTCCTCTTTTACTCCATCTTCTTTGTATTGGGTATCAGATCCAGTGATTCATTCTGCTAGGCTCTATCACTGAACTATATCCCCATCCCTAAGAAGTGGTGTTAAGGGGTAAATTTTGCTACCGAGGATAAGGGTTTAAATAAAAGATAGAAGAACTGTCTCTTTCCAGTATCTCCAGAGACTTGTAAGAGACCCATATGATGGGCAGGAACAAGACCCTAAAGATCTGAGTGACCCCCACGCTCAGGTCAGAGAGTTCCTTGACTAGATCTCAGTTACAGATCGTAAGTTCAGACTCCAGGCTAGGTGTTTGTTTGACGTGTCCATTGCGCCTCTTAGGCTGTGTTAGATGATACTGAGATTCCCAAACTCTGTGCCACTGAGCTGGCCTGCAGTAATAATAGAGGTGAAGAGTGGAGCTATTTTATGGCCTAAGAAACAACACAGGTGTTTTTAATTTTCTTTTTAACTTATTTTTACCTTTCTGTTCCTATCCAGCCACACTACTGGCCACCAATGGAAACCTCTTCTCCAGGTAAGTATGACGTTTAGACTATTTAACTGGTGTATCCCAAGGAGACAATAAACTGGAGGAGGTACAGAATCAGAAATTTTAAGCAAAGAGCTAAAGATACATGGCAAAGAGGAAGGCTTTCTAAGCAGCAAAGGAAGGCACAGTCCTCAGCATAGGAAAAGTATACTCAGTAGGGGGAACTTGAGGCCGGGTATAGATTAGAAACTAGAGCTGAATGTCATCCAACTTTGATCTCTGCAGGAAATTCCTCCAGACACCCAGGCCTTGTCAGTTACTTGATCTTGGCTGTAGTTTGGCTTCCAGCAGCATGACTGGTGGAACCAACAAAACCAGTTCAAGGTAAGTAGGGAAGTTTGGAGGGTTAAGTTCATTGAGGGATAAAAGGCTGTGGAGAATGAGCTGAGAGTCTGCATACCGGAGCTTTGATGCATTGTCTAGGTACAGTCAAGAAATATGATGATGTTTGTACCATGATGAGGGAGGAGTGTAGAGGAATATTCATCTCAGAGATGGATGCTGTGTATGAAGCATAGGAACCTTCTTCCGATGAACCTGTACTTCAAGAGGCATAGTAACAATATTATCACAGTACCTAGATGTATAATAGGTGTTCAGCAAACAGTGTGTATTATGTCTTCAACTAATTTGTTGGTAGAAGCAATGCAAGGTCTTGTTCAGTCCAGGCATTGACTGTATAGAACTTGCAAAGATAAAGCTGAGTTTGTCTTGAGAGTCAATTATTCCACAGAATGGACAAGGTACACGTGCAAATAAATCTAAAACAAGTCGGAAAGTGATAAGAATTAGTGGAATATAATGAGAGTGTCAAAAATTTGGGGACTAAGTTTTAATTTGAGTCATAATACTTAGGTTTAACATTTTACTTCCACGGGGACTAACCCTACATACGTGGAACTCAATTAAATGGGAAAGTATAGAAGTAGAATTCAGATATTAAATTAGTCAGTGTTTTCTGGTGAAACAGAACTTATATTATGAATATTTCCCTATATAAGGAAAGGGTGTTTATTAGAATAACTTACAGGCTGTGGTCCAGCTAATCCAACAAAGGCTGTCTATTAATGAAAAGTCCAAGAATCAAGTAGTTTCTCAGTCCAGGAGTCTGGACATCTCAGCTGACTTCCAGTATATTTTGGAATCCCAAAGCTGTAATGCTTTGAAGGAATAAGCTTGCTAGGGAGTCAAGAGCAGACAGGCAAAGAGAAAAAGTTTCCTTATTCCTTGTGTTTATATAGGATACTAGCAGAAGGTGTGGCCCAGTTTAGAGGTGGATTTTCCCAGCTCAAAAGATATGGATTAAAAGTGTGTCCTTCTACCTCAAAGAACCAGATTAGAAGTAGGTGTTCCCACTTTGAATTAAGAAAAAAAAGAAACCCTTTTCACAGGTATGTCCCTCCATTTACGGACTTTAATTGATTCTAGATGAGGTCAAGTTGACAGCCATGAATAGCCATCACAGGTATCTAGATTTTTTTTAATGATTCTTTTATTTTTATGATTACATTGTAATTAAACCATTTCTCCTGATTTTTACTTCCTATAAATTCCCCCAGATACAACTCCTTGTGTAAATGGAAGTGTCTATCTTGCCTGGTCCCACAGCCATTCAGTCCCATAGAAACACACAGAGCCTTATTTTAATTATAAACTGTGTTTGATCATTAACTCAGGCTTATAACTTGTAACCATCTCTTACAACTTAAATTAACCCATAATTCTTGTCTGTTTAGCCATATTGCTTAGTGCATTTTCTAAATAAGGCATGCTCATCTTGTTTCCTTCCCATCTGGCTGGTGACTGACTCTCTGCCTTTCCTCTTCCCAGAATTCTCTTAGTCTGGTCATGTCATGTATCCTTCCTGCCTTGCTGCTGGCCACTCAGCATTCTATTAAACTAATATGAGGGACAAATCTTTACAATGTACAATAGTATTATCCCACAACACTGTTGATCTCTTTCAAATTCATGACACCTTTTATTTTATTAATTGTCGTTGTGTGTGTGTATGTGTGTGAGTTCCTAAATGCAAATAAAATCTGAATAATGTCACTTCTATGTATGTTTTCAGGACAGATTATTCGATGTTGGTTAACCAATTCGTATGCCCATCCTTGTGAAAGACTATTTCTCCTGTTTTCAGCATTCATTAGTCGTCTGCAGTTCTTTGTGTAGGATTCAGGCCTCATGGGCTTCCCTCCATCCACTTTTATTGCTCCATCCATGTTTGTTTATTATTTATCCTCCATCCATGTTTATATTTATCCATGTTTATTATTTATCTTCCATCCGTTTTTATTATTTATCCATATTTATTATTTGTCCTCCATACATGTTTATTGCTATTGCTGTTGTTTGTCTTATGCTTGGGCAGCCATGTAGGTGAGACTTTATGTAACTTCTGACATTCCTAAGGGACAGAATCTCACAGAAAATCCCATGCTCCTCTAACTCTGAAATGTTTTCTGCTCCACTCTGAGTCTTTAGGTATAGGAAGTGTGTTGTAGATACATCAGTAGGGACTGGGTTCCAAAACTCTGTATTTTGATTGGTTGTGCTTGCCTTTAATGTTCTCCATCTATTGCAAAGAGAAGTTCCTTGATGAGGCATGAGGACTGTACTTATTTGTGGGTATAAAGATAAATATTTAGAATTCAGTTAGGGATTGTGCTGGCTTAGCAAGGTGGTTCTAACACTCAGCTCCTGAGCAAAGATCAAGCAAATCTGTGTCAGTAACTCATAGATGAGGAAACTTACAATGGTGGAAATAAAAAGAACATGGGGCTAGAAACACAAGAACAGGTTTAGGGACTTCACGATCCAGCTGCTAATTAACAAAATGGTCCTGGTTTTGACTAAAATAAATTCTACCATTCTTCCTGAAAAGAATGATAGTGATAGCCTGGACTTCACACACCTTGCTTCCACTGTTGAAACATAGTTATTGAAAACGGGTGTCAAATAGATCCAACCTGGTTCCAGAATGAGCATATATGGGATGAGAGTAGGGTTAGTACTTAGTCTTCTGTGAAATAGCATTTCTCTAGATGAACAAAGTGTTAGAAGGAGGGACACCTCTCCAAATTGGGTATTGAATGTACCTAAGTTCAAAATGAAACTATAAGATCTATGTTCTTTATGCACTAACGCTTAGTTGTCTCACACAACTTCTAAGGCAAATACAGTGACAGAAAAACTGCAAAGCACCTGGCAAAGGCCAGCTATATGGCAGCCTGCAATTGGGAACTGACAAGTTAGCAATGTAGGCATATTTCTTTGACTCTGTATTGCTCTTCATTTTCAAGGCATGTCCATATTTTTTAAAATTTGTTTTCAGCTGTACAAACAGCTCAAAGCCCTAGGCTAATAGTTTTTTTTTATAAAGATATCTGGGATATACTCCCCATGCCTCAGACACAGAAATGAGGTTCAAATAGTAAAATCTCTTTTCAATAGAGAAATGCCCAGGGTAGAGTATAGAGAAATTCCCAGGAAATAAATGTTAGTCTTGATAATATCATTAAATATTGTCCTTGGTACTGCTCTATTGCTGTGAAGAGAGACCATGACCAAGGCAACTCTTATAAAAGAGAACATTTAATTGGGAGCTTGCTTACAGCTTCAGAAGTTTAGTCCATTATCACGGAAAAGTGTGGCAGCGTGCATGGTGCTAGGTCAGTAGCCTGGAGCTACATCCTGATCCACAGGCTGAGAGAGAGATCCTAGACCTGGCCTGGACTTTTGAAACCTCAAAGCCCCCCTCCCCCATTAACATGCTTCCTCCAACAAGACCACCACCTCCTAATCCTTCTAATCTTTTCAGATAGTAATACTGCCTGGTGATTAAGTATTTAAATAGATGAGCCTGTGGGGGCTATTCTTACTCAAACCAACACAGATATTATTATGAATTCACAAATATCTCCAAATTGTCTTATTACCAAACCTCTCTTTCTTTAGCATCTCAGAAATCTTGGACCAGGTACAAGAAGATGCAGAAGACGTCCTCTTCAGTCTGGGCTTTGGCCATGAGGACCACAAAGATACATCTCGTATCCCTGCAAGATTTTTCACCAACCCCTCACAGGCCAAAGGCATTGACTTTCAGCTCTTTCTGAAATCTCAGATGGAAAGGATTGAGATGGAGGATCCCTGCCTGATGCTGGCCAGTGAGTGTGACTTCAGCTCCATCCATGCTCTTCTCCCTTCTTCCTTGGCTCCACACCCTTTTTCCCTTGGTTAACTTTGTCCTCTCCTTGTTCCATCCTCGTTTACATTTTTCCAAAAATGGAGCACTTTGGTGTCTGCTTTTTCTCTCTTGAAGAAACAGTCTTCAGGAAACCTAGGGCCATTAATGTTTTGCTTAGGTCTTTTGTCCTTCAGTTGAATCAAATCGGCATAAAACCCTCACATCTTTATTCCACTTTAAAATCTCATTGTTGGGGTTATTTTACTGGCAACTGGGAGTCTTCAAGCCAAGAAAGGGGTCTCTGGCTGCCTTGATTCTATATTGGAGGATCACCAGTGGATCAACTGGTACCTCGCTCTGAAATTAGAGCTCTGGGGAGGGTTTTGAATGAATATATTAAAAATGTGATTTGCTGATGAGCCCCTCAAGTCACCATCTTCATTCCTTGTATTCAGGCCGGTTTAAGCAGGTGCAAACGCTGGCCGTCACTGCAGATGCTTTCTTTTGTCTCTACTCCTATGTATCCAAGACACCCGTCCAAAAGTTCACACCACCCAACATGTTCTGGCCTTGTGACCCAACTGATATGCCATCCATCAGGATTCTGGATCCAGAGCCTGAACCCCACTCACCCAGAGAACGTCTGCGGAAAGCAATCTCTAAAATGTGCCTGTATACAGGTTCCCGAGATCGACTGGCACCATTTCACAACAACCCCAAAAGGAACAGCTTGGACCAAGTTGTTTGGGAAGTGATGGACAGAGTGAAAGGAGAAAAGCTAGGTCTCCAGCAAGGCTCTGGGAATGGACAAGTCCCTCAGGAAGAGTCTGTGTCTCCAGTACAAAATACAAAATTATCCACTTCTTCTTTTTCATGTGTTTTCTGCCCTAAAGAAGAAACACGGGGAGACAAGTGCTGTGCTCATGCTCTGGACAGAGCAGGCCCACAATGCAATACAGACTCTATACAAGTAAGAGAGCTGTGGGGTCTACAGGCCATTGATGAGAAGCCCTACTCGGCTGAGAATGAAAGTTCACGGGGAAGGAAAAGCAAAGTGAGAAAGAGCCTATTCCAAAGTCCTCCCTCAGACAAGGAGATTAAATCACTGGACTTGTCCATCATCCAGAAGAAACAAAAGCAGAGCCAATCCAGACATGAGCTACACCAATCTCTAACTCAGCAGCTTTGGAGTGCTTCTGACTTGGAGCAGGTGAGTGTCCTGGAGGTGAGGGAAAAGCAGGGTGTGAATAGCTCTGGATTTTTGCTCAGAAGATAAAGGAGTAGTGATTTGCAAAGCAAATCCATTATCTTGTTCTTATTGGACAAAATAAACCCAACTTGACAATATTCAGAAACTTTTGTTAAGTGTGCTAGTATAGATGTAGAAAAAGAAGGAGCTACAGTTTCTTAAGAGGTTCAGTTTCTCATGAAACATGCATGCACTGATGGTTTTTAGTGTTTTTCATATAAGTGAAATTGAATACTAGCTATATACAAAGCTACAGATTATTTAATAACATGTGTGTTTTATATACATAGGGAACCATTAAGATCTAGACATCCAGGTTTCAAACCCAGGAGCTGTATCTTTTTAGCTGTGGGTGGAGTTTCTTCCTAGCCCGCACTTGGCACCCTTTTCTTTCTACATTTAGGTATAGTTGGAACCGTAAAGGATTTTTCACATACTTTTGTGAACTCTGCAAATGATGTAGCTAGCACAAGCCCTTTCCTACACAATTAGCCATTGATTGGTAATTACATGGACCTACGGATACATACTGACGTGGAGAGGTTCTTGCGAGAACAGACTGCAAGCAAAACCAATACAGGTCTAGGCAAACAACTTAGGGTCGTTTGACAAGCAAACTTTGTGATTCTAGGTAACCAGAGTCTTCGAGAGGGGATATTCAGGCTTTAGATACTGCCCCATTTATTTCTGTCTATTCTTTCCCCTGTGGACCATCTAAAGCTGAGCATCCCTTTGACCTTGATGATGCCATCAAGTGCCAGGATCACTTGGGAAAGCTTTCAAATGCTTGTCACGCAGAAAATCTGTCATCATTTACAACAAAAGTCAAATGCATGTTTCCACTCATTGACATTATATAAATCATACCTGACCACCAGATGTCTGACACAGCACAAGAAGGATGCCTCTGGAACACACTCAGTCCTCAGCCTTCTTTGCAACTCCTTCCTACCCTGGACCTTTCCTTGCTCCTATCTCCCATTAGTTCTGTCTGAGTTACGAGGGGATTTTGTTCACAGGTACAAAACAACAGTGAAAAAGAGGAGGAGTGTCACTTGCCCAGCAGAGTCGGGCACCCCTACTTCTACCACATTTCCCGTGGAGAAGACTCAAGAAGTAAGTGGGCCTGTGTGTCAGCCAGTGTTTCAATATGCGAACACATCCCCTCCCCAGTGAGAATGTATGACTATCCACAGAAGAAGTTACCTACCACCCAGTGCAATCATTTTACTAGTGTGGTGCAGAATTAATAGCTGATTTTTTTTTTTTAATTCCACAGGTGGAGCTAGAAAATAGTTCTCTAAGTCAGTGATGTTCAGCTTATGTATATACCAGAACATCCCGAACGTCTTGGAAAATTGAAGATATCTGGGACTTGGTTCACGGTTTCTTTCTCAGTAGGTCTGAACAGGCCAGACAAGTCTGATATATTTGGATTCTGAAATTTAGTTATTCTGAACGACTTCAGGCTTGTGAGGGGGAACAGGGTTTCACTGACATCTTGGCATTTTCTTGGGTGAGGCTGACACCTGGTGGACAAACAGCATAGGAACAAAACTTTGTGTTTTAGAGCAGGTGTCTGCTAAGAGGACCAGGCTCTGCAGTGTGCTTCACGGTTTTTCCATTTAAATTCAGTGAGGCTAGGATTTAACTTCCTTTCAAATTTCTGCTTGATATGCCTGGGTTTGACTAGCCCTTGAATGAGAGTTTGATGTTGGTGAAGTTTAAAGACATAAAGAATTTTGATAAAGCTGGTGTTTTTTTACTATCTGTAATGAATTGTTTAAAAAGATGACACAAACCTTCCCATTCCACGTGTCTTTGTACTGTCTGTTTTTGTCACCTATTAAATATTTTAACTGAATGAGTAGATCTTATTTCCTGCCAATGTAACACAATTTCATCTTAGTAAGAGGGCTAGGCATTCTGTATATTTTGCATTATACATGTGTAATTTTTAAAACTGTAACATATCAACAATTAGGATTAATCCTATAATTTATATCATTAGTCAAAATTTTCTTTTAATTAATATGTGTTCACATGCAATATCAAATAATTTTGAATTTTGTAAGAGACAACTAAATGCAATGACATGCAGTAATTTTAGGAAAAAAGTGTTATTTAGACTCTCAAAAAAATGAAACCAAAATAATTTCAATATTTCTCTCCTAGGATTACCTGGGAGAACCAGAAATCTGTTCTCAGACAGCCTTTGTTTTAGTCTTGGAGTGCTGGTTTTCCAAAGTCTTTCCCATGTTTCTTCTTCTTTTTCTTTCTTTCTTTATTCCTTTCTTTCTTTTTTCTTTTTGAAAATAGATTTTTTATACGAATTATCTTGATTATGGTTTCCTCTCCCTCTGCTCCTCCCAGTTTCTCACCACCTCCCTTCCCGTCTGGATCCACTCCCTTTCTGTCTTTTATCAGAAAACAAACATGCATCTAAAAGATACTAATGAAATAAAATAAGATAAAATAAAAACAAACACATCAGAATAGGACAAAACAAGCGAACATGAGAAAAAGAACCCAAGAAAAGTCAAAAGAAACAGAATAGTTACAGAGACACACTTGTTTGCACACTCAGGTATCCCATAAAAACACATAACTAGAAGCTATAAGATATACACACTGTGGTGGGAGGGGGGATTTTAAAAATAAAAATTAAATTTAAAAAAAGAACAATTTCCAGCATGACATTATGAGACAAGGAATCTCCAAGCATGCCATTAAGTTTATTTTCTGTTAGCCACCTACTGCTGTGAACGTGTCCTACCCTTAAGAGTATTTTGTTTTCCCAGTGAGATGTTTCCAAAAGAGATATAAATTACCACTCTTAACCTGTGTCTCTCACTCTTTAAGAGATCACAGGGTGGATTCAGAAGCTGCTCAGGGCTGCCGAGATGACACCTGTGTGATGAGTGGGACAGGGAAATAGACCTCACTCCTACCTCTTTAAGGACATAAGGATGGTAGGATACTAGCAATATTCAACTGGCCACTCCGTTCAGCTCAAGAATCTTCTTTGTCCAGAGATGCCCAACCTTCTAGGTAACAGGGCTTAGAATCTACCCCGCCCCAACAATTTACCACACAAAAACTCTAGGGGCTGGAGAGAAGTGAAAGCAGAGACCTATTATCCAGCCTGTATCATGGGCCATGTTCTCCTGGATTTTCTTATCCTTTTGTCTCCTACAATCCTTCTTCTCCCTTTTTCATTGGGTTCCCCAAGTGCTGCCTAACGTTTGGGTGTGGGTCTCTATATATGCTCCCATCAGCTTCCACAGGAAGCATCTCTGATAAGCATCAGTGGACTAGGCACTGATCTATTCAGTTCTGTTCATTGCGGAAGGAAGTCAGGACAGGAACTCAAACAGGGCAGGATCCTGGAGGCTGAAGTTGATACAGATGCCATGGAGTGGTGCTGATTACTGGCTTGCTTTCCCTTGCTTGTTCAGCCTGCTTTCTTATAAAACCCCAGATTTCCATACGAGGGATGGCACCACCCACCAAAGGCTGGGCCCTCCCTTATTGATCACTAATTGAGAAAATGCCTTACATCTGGATCTCATGGAGGCATTTCCTCAACTAAGACTCCTAGTCTGATGACTCTGGCTTGTGTTAAGGTGACACACAAAACCAGCCAGTAAGCTGACCACTCCCACAGGCTCTGGGCCACCATTTCCCTTACACATCTTACAGGCAGGACAGGTGTTGGTTCAAGCATAAGCTATCCCTTATGTGATTGATCTTAACCATTCTGAGAGATGTAAGATGGAGTCTCAAAGTACTTTTGCTTTGCATTTCCCTTGCTAGGCCTCTTTAGCCTCCTTATTCCCCAGGGAGAGGGGAGTGCACTGTCCACCCACCTGCAATCCCACGGTGCAGGACAATCAGGTGCAAAAGGGAATCAAGTCAAATCAGGAACTCAGTCTATTACTGTGAGTGCAGCTTATATAGATTAGGTGACATGCTGTGGTGTGGGGGTACCTCCAGCCAATGAGAGACAGCCAAGTCCTCCCTCTGGCTGGAGGGGCATCCACCTAGATTTTGCTGTCTCATCCTCACTCGATTCCCTCAAACTTGAGCCAGGCTTTTCTCTGTCCCACAGGCCTCAAGGTACAGGCCCTCAGATAATTTTGACCCAACATTCCCTCAGTGCTAGGGATATTGAACATTTCTTTAAATATGAGAAACTTTTCTTAAAGAAACATTCATTGGTGGTTGAATACATGAATGATTAGATTCAACTCTTAGTGCAATATTAAGGGTAGTTTCATGAATTTATTGATTAGTGTTCAATAATTTACAAACAGGGAAAAATATAAATATAAATTTTGCAGAATATCAGAGCTATAAAAAGCATACTTCAAGTATAAACATAGGAGCTTTTAATATTAAAGAATAAGTGGTTAACTCTTCTTGGAATCTCTCCTTATTGTGAAAATAGAAAATTTAAGTCACACGACTATTGTAGCTGCTGTTGTTATTGCTGATAAATTTAAATATTACTTATGGCAGTGAGAAACGAATCCACAGGTAAAATATAAAGAGTACTTCCAACCTTCAGTTACTAAGCTTATCTCAAAATAGACACATATTACATTTCTTTTGAATTACCATCACAGGTTTTCTTGACACCAACACAGCATGATCTGACAACAGTGGCTTCACAGAAGAGCCAAACTACCACCTCATCCTGCAGTTAAGTTGCACCGTCCTCAGCAACCAGCTCCTGATCTTTCCCAAGCATGGGAGTAGCAGCATGGAGCACTAGGATGAAGACCGGACAGAGAAAATTAGACAGTACATCCTGATGCTGGTGTAATTGGATGCAGAGAGAAAGACTTCCAAGTAACATCATTTCTGTATGGGCTGTGCTTTCTCCTTGATGGATGCTACCCACATGATATGGATATGGGCAAGCTGAACAAAGACTTGCTTTTCTAAGCTTTGACACTGACAAAGATAGAAGACATATGAGTGGTCATCTTCAGGGGCAGAGGTTATTCCTCAACGCTGTTAAAAGGCCAAAGCTACAAGAAAGAGAGATTCTAACTTCATGTTCAAAGACTTTATGTGCTTTCCTCTGGACCTCAGCTCATCCTTAGTATTAATTAAATTCCTGCTAATCTTCCACATCAGAGTTTTACTTCTTCTCAATGTTTTTTCTAAAGATATATCTTTGGAACATTTTCCTTAAACACACTTCCTCTCTATTCCACATTTCTGTGCCCTCCTAGAAAAAAACAGATGACTTAGCCTCAGAGTCCTTTATTTTGCATTATGTGAAAGACAAACACACACAGAGAGAGAGAGAGAGAGAGAGAGAGAGAGAGAGAGAGAGAGAGAGAAGCAAAGTTTTCTGCTGGCAGAGAACAATTCAAATAAAAATAACTTCTAAATTGTATCAGTTTTGTTGTTGGTAGTTGTTGAGTTTTGTGTTTTTAAGACAGGGCTGAATACAAGATTTGTTGCATTGTGTAAAACGGGAGGAAACAGCTCACAGTCACACAATCTCATTCTGAGATTTCAGGAGATAGGATCGCAATTTCAGACAAGGTAAGAGCCAGTGGCTGGCCATTTTGCTTTTAGGATCTTCAGGCAGTATTTATTTATTAAAATACAATTGAAATGCCATTACAACTAAGTACTGGGAATATAGGAATTTGCTGCCACACTGGGTTTGTGATGAGTTTGCAGAGGTAGTTAACAGCTGTGCATGACTTTGGCCAGGGGCAGGGTCAGAAAACACCTGTAAAACCACAGTGTTCTGTTAAGTGGTCTAGAGTGCCCTGGGCACTTTCTTCAAACTAGAACATTTGTTCAATAATAAAAAATATATGTTTCCGTAAGAAGATCACTTCATTGTCTAAGAAACTGAAAAAGAATACAGAAAAGAAAAGGGAATTTTTTTTTTAACATTTTGAAGAAAATCATGATCTTAAGGGCTAGAGAAAATAAATTATACCAAGTAAGAACAGAACACAGGGGTAGACACAGACTACGTGTGGTTATCTAGTGACAGAAGATTTCTTTTGTATCCCAAACTAAATTGTAAGTTGAAGAATAGATGAAGAGGGAGAGAAAAGAATTAATTTATTAGCCTCTATGGGGGAAACCAATTTGAATAAAGATTCCATGTTTATTTTAGTACCCAAATCCTTACTTTAAAAATCTTTACCCAGTCAATCACACCCTGGGCACCACAGTATCTCAATTATCCAGAAAACCTAGATGCAATAAATACCTCTCACTATGGACTATTAACCACCTCAAATTTTGCCCTGTTTTGTGTTATACATCTTGCTCAGCTATAATCACTTTAGGTCGGTGTCAGTAATATATGATTTTTCTTTCCCATAGATGTATTTGACCTTAAATCAAGCAGATACATTTCCAACTGCTATGTATTACTACTGGCAGTTTCAGAACACACCTGATCTTCTTGTAGATAACACCTAAAATGGTAAAAACAAAACAAAGCAACCCTTTCTTTAAGGGATCCTTCAGTCTTCAAATTTTTCGTTCAATACTAGGTAGTAAGAGGTGGCACCAATGGGCTGAGAGTTTTTATTTAAGTAAATGAGAAGTAAGCAACTTCCAAAACTCTAGAAATGACAGAGATATCTCGCTGCCTGGACAGTCACCCAAAGTTCTACTGTACTGTTGGGGCATCCATCTTCAGTCTACAGGCCCGTAGTATCCAGCAGACATTTCCATGAAGCAGGAAAATTCAAAGACAGCGCAGTCACTTTCTTTTGTGTCCTGCGGAATGTCTCGCAGACTCTTTCATGAAGCAGGAACCCCAAAGAATCATCTCACCTTTAGGCAAGTTCAGCAGTCCTCTCTCTGTGGGTTTTCTGTGTCCAGGAAAGAGCAATTTCTTGCCCAAATGGCTAACTAACTCCATAAGGAGCCTCTTCAATGCCCATCTTCTTCTTGAAATAGATTGGTGCTGCCAGGAGCAGACATGTCTCATTGTCATGAAAAGCCATGGGCATGGTCTCAGCTACTTTATTCCTGACCCCGAGTGGGCCCACAAATGCTCCTTAGCCGGGAGTTTGCACCGGCAGCAGGGCCCAGGAAGCCTCATTTTAAAATGGCATGGCTTTTTTTTTGGGGGGGGAGCTGCTGAGTCAGGATATTGTCTCTGCGGCACACCACCCACAAACAGCAAAAAGCTGTGTTAATCTCTCTCTCTCTCTGAAGGCATAAGTCACGAACAAGGCCACACCAGTTTGGAGTTATGATTAATAGGGTGTTATTTATTTAAAGGGGAAAACTTACAGATCACCGTCCCAGACAACAGCCATCTGCACAACCAGGAAGGGAGTCTAGTCTCCAGCGGAGCAGGAAGTGAAGAGAGCGAGCAGAGGAAATAGCCGCTTTTTTAAAGGGAGAGAGACCACGCCCCAATGGGCTGGTATCACAGCAGCTATTGGTTGGAGGGGTGGAAGGACCTCCCGCAACACCTCCCCCTTTTGTTTAAGTAAGAGAGTTCTAAACCTACTATGAAATTATATACAATAAGTACAAATATCCTATTCTAACTAGCTTAGGTCTTGTATAATAAATAACTTGGTCAAGTCGTGAGAGAAAAGTAACTATATTTATATAGTCTTCAACCCCATCGAAGATCTGAGAAGGGAAATAATGTTACCTGGGTAATTAGGAAGTTCAGTAAAACAACTTCCAAAACATGCAACAAATCACAGAGACAACTAGCTACCTGGGCAATCACCCAAAGTCATGTTTGCAGCGTTGAAGCAACCAACTTTGGCTAAGGCCTAACATAACTGACATACCATTTTCAAAGGCAAGCAACTTTTCAAAACTATCTTACCCTGTCTTGGCAGGATATGACAGTCCTGTTTTATTTATTGATGCATGCTCTGTATCTCTGTCAGTTGTTGAGGTATGGGCATTTCTTTGCCCCAAGGCCAGTTCTGCCAAAAAGAAAGGCTCCAGGTGGAGTGTCTTTGGTGCTCAACATTCTCTCAGGAATAGAGCGGTGTGAGTTAGATTAAAGGCCATATTCTACAGCTCTTCAAAGAGGTTGAAGATTATCTATCTATACTGAGTATAATCTCTATATATCTAAAGAACCTGATTAGTCTAATTATAAATGACAAACTTAGATGACTATTAATCTATATAATTCTCAATATCTATCTAACTTAAAGACTAAGACAATAAACAACTGTGCAATATATGGAGACAATGATCTTCATCTGTAAACAATGTCATTACATATCAAATGTAAACAATGTTATTACATAAATAGTATCAGAGGTAGAAATGTACATTGTGATATGGTAGATGTATCAATACAATATAAGCATACTCTTATACAAAAATAGAGGTAGGAACACTCACATTCAATATTCAATATGTCAATATACAGGAAACAGTACCAATACAATTTTCTAAAAACAGTAACTCACAAATACCAATCATCCCATCAAACCAGTTAATCCCCCTTTTTTTTTTCGAACATACCCCTAATTCCATAAAACATCTCCCCATCCCCTCAACCCCAAACCAACCACTAAAAGATGTCCCTAACCCTGAGGGCAAACTCTGTCGGGAGAGGGGACGTCGTCCTCTAAGATTGCTTCAAGCTGACATGGGGGTGATGTTCTCCTTAGGGGCTCCTGTGAAAGCAAATGATGGTAAAATTCCCAAATTAACCTTTGACCTAAGAAAAGTATAACTAGTCCCTGAGCGCTTTGAGAAGGCCCGGCCAGAGTGTTGTCAAAAATGTGCACCATTCGAAATTGTCTTGTGCAGTTGGTACCAAAAAACAGGTCTCATACTAGCGCGTAAAAAAGAGAAAAAGAAAAAAAAATATTCATGACGTCATAAAAACCAGGTTGAGTTGATGTTGTGGGGCCCCATCTTCATCCTGGAAACTTCAAAAATTACTGTAGGGAAATTTGTTGCTTGTGATGGGAAATTTAAACATTAACAACAAGGACATATTCTGACATATAAAGAAAGACACAGATATGAGGAAAAGCAAAGAAAGTTTATCAAGTATATTATTATCCTCATTCTGTCCCATTTCATGGCTCCTGATCTGAGACAGAAACTCTGATATATCTCTTATCAGCAGGCTTGGAATTGAAGAGGGACTGAGCCATAGTCCAACTCTAAAACCAGCTCTACATTTTTATAAAGAAGCGTTCAAAGAGAAAAATATATATATATATACTTACAGAATGTATAGAATGTTATTGTTGATCGTAACTATTTTCCATCCATCAGTTATTAAATATTCAGGGTTCCTTAAATTCTTTGAAGATCAGTATTTTCCTGTGGAGATAAAAAAGAACCCTGCCCCCAACCTATCTGTATTTCTTACCATCAGTATGCTCGCCATCCTTGTGAATGAATTGTTATTTATCTTTTCCAAATGGCTTTTCTTCTTCATACCGAACCTTTATTAATTTTGACGGTATCCACAATTGTTCCTCACCTGTGGAGATAAGAGCAAAACCCCTTCCCCAACGCAGCACATCTCCTGGCTTCCATTGTGAGGTCAGCACATCCTTGAAATAAACTGGTTGATTTAGTTCAATAGACTTTTCCATTATCCAATGTCTTTCTGCAGCCGTTGTCCCCTTCTCATTAGCGTTAAGAAAATTCAAGGTTAACAAAGCATTATGTAACCTATTTCTGGGGGTGTTTTCCACCCCTTTCTGTTTATTCAACATATCCTTTATAGTTCGATTTGATCTTTCTATGACTGCTTGACCTGTAGGATTGTATGGTATACCTGTAACATGCTTGATATTGTAATAGTCAAAAAACCGTTTCATTTTCCTAGAGGCATAAGCAGGACCATTATCTGTCTTTTTTTAAAGGGAGAGAGACCATGCCCCAATGGGCTGGTATCACAGCAGCTATTGGTTGGAGGGGCGGAAGGACCTCCCGCAACATCTCTCTCTCTCTCTCTCTCTCTCTCTCTCTCTCTCTCTCTCTCCTTTTTAAGCCCTCTCAGGTTTTACATGGAGTTAGTAGACCACGTTGGGCAGCCACTCTATTGTAATGAGGAGCGGCGGGCTGCATCCCCACCACCCGGCTAGTTTGTACCCGAAATAACCACACAGTATTAATTAAATTACTGCCTGGTCTATTATTTCTAGCCTCTTATTGGCTAACTCTCACATATTAGTTTAACCCATTTCTAATAATGTGTATTGCCACTTGACTGTGTCTTACTGGTATGAGTCTAACCAGGGTCCGTCTCAGACAGGAGAATCATGGCGACTACCACACTGCCTTCTTCCTCCCAGCATTCTGTTCTGTCTACTCGGCCAACCTAATTTTCTGCCCTATTAAAAGGCCAAGACAGTTTCTTTATTTAACCAATGAAAGTAACACATAGACAGAAGACCCTCCTACACCAGTTTTTATACCAATAGCCAGCTATTTTCATTACTGTAGTTCTGTAATAGAGTTTGAAATCAGGGATTGTGATGCCTCCAGAAGTTCCTGTATTGTAGAGAACTGTTTTGACTATCCTGGGTTTTTTGTTTTTCCATATGAAGTTGAGTACTGTTATTTCAAGATCTGTAAAGAATTTTGCCAGGATTTCAATGGGCGTTGCATTGAATCTGTAGATTGTTTTTGGTAAGATTGTCATTTCACTATGTTAATTGTACCTACCTCAGAAAATGGGGAGCCTTTCTATTTTCTGGTATCTTCTTCAATTTCTTTCTTCAAAGATTTAAAGTTCTTGTCATACAGGTCTTTCACTTGTTTGGTTAGAGTCACTCTGAGATATTTTATACTATTTGTGGCTATTGGAAGGGTATTGTTTCTCTGATTTCTTTCTCAGCCCATGTATCATCTTTATAAAGGTGGGCTGCTGATATTTTTGAGTTAATCTTGTATCCTGCTACATTACTGAGCGTGTTTATGAGTTAGAGGAGTTCCCTGATAGAACTTTTGGGGTCACTTATATAAACTATCATATCATCAGTAAATAGTGAGAGTTTGACTTCTTCTTTTCCAATTTGCATCCACTTGGCCTCATTTTGGTGTCTTATTGCTCTAGCTAGAACATCAAGTACTATACTGAATAGATATGGAGAGAGTGGACAACCTTGTCTTGTTCCTGATTTCAGTGAGATTGTTTGAGTTTCTCTCCATTTAGTTTGATGTTGGCTGTTGGTTTGCTGTATATTGCCTTTATTATGGTTAGGTATGTTCCTTGTAACCCTGCTCTCTCCATGACCTTTATAATGAAGGAGTATTGAATTTTGTCAAAGACTTTTTCAGCATCTAATGAAATGAATTTTTTTCTTTCAGCTTTTTATATGGTGGATTACATTGACAGATATTTTGTATGTTGAACCATCCCTGCATCTCTGGGATGAAGCTGATGTGGTCAAGATGGATGATTTTTCTGATGTGTTCTTAGATTCAGTTTGTTAGTATTTCTCTAAGTATTTTGACATCAATGTTCCGTGAGTACGATTGGCCTGTAAATCTCTTTCTTAGTAGTATCTTTGTGTGATTTAGGTTTCAAGATAACTGTAGCCTCATGAAAAGAGTTTGGTAATGTTCCTCCTGTTTCTATTATGTGGAACAATTTGAGAATTATTTGGTATTAGTTCTTTTTTGAAAATCTTGTAAAATTCTGCACTGAAATCATCTGGTCCTGGGCTTCTTTTTTCTTTTTTCTTTTTCTTTTTTTTTTTTTTTTGGTTGGGTGACTTTTGATAACTGTTTCTATTTCTTTAGTGGTTATAGGTCTATTTTATTAGCTTGTCTGGTCTTGATTTAATCTTTGTAAGTGATATTTATCCAGAAAATTGTCCATTTTATTTAAGTTTTCCAATTTTGTGGATTACAGGTTTTTACTTGATGATTCTCTGGATTTCCTCTATATCTGTTGTTATGTCCTCCTTTTCATGTTTGATTTTGTTAATTTGGATATTCTCTCTGCCTTTTGGTTAGTTTGGATAAAATCTATTTTGTTGATTTTCTCAAAGACCAACTCTTTGTCTCATTGATTGTTTGTATTGTGCTTTGTTTATATTTTATTGATTACAGCTTTCAATTTGATCATTTTCTGCCATCTATTTCTCCTGGGTGAGTTTGCTTCTTTTTTGTTCTAGAGTTTTGTCTGTTAACTCACTAGTGTGGTATTTTTTTCAGTGTCTTTATGTAGTCATTTAGTGCTATGAACAGTCCTTTTAACACTGCTTTTATTGGGTGCCATAAATTTGAGTATGCTGTACAGTCATTTTCATTGAATTTGAGGAAGCCTTTCATTTCTTTCTATTTCATCCTTGGCCCACCCATTGGTGATTCATTGTTCAATTCCCATGTTTGTGGGCTTTCTGGAATTAGTGTTGTTGATGAAGTCTAACTTTAAGCCTTGGTGATCTAATAAGGTACATGAGGTTATTTCAATGTTCTTGCTTCTGTTGAGGTTTGCTTTGGTACTGGGTATGAGAAGGTTCCATGAGGTGCTAAGAAGAAGGTATTCTTTTAAGTTTGCATGGAATGCTGTATCGATGTCTGTTAAAAACCATTTGAGTCAAAACATCTGTTAGTTCCCTATTTGTAAGCTACTTTTTTGTCTGACAGACCTGTCCAGTGGTGAGAAAGGAGTTTTGAAGTCTCCCACTATTAGTGTTTGGGGTTTGATGTGTGATTTAAGCTTTAGTAATGTTTCTTTTACATATGTGAGTGACTTTATATTTGGGGCATAGATGTTCAGAATTGATATTTCCTCTTGATAGATTTTTCCTGTGACTAATATAAAATGTCTTTCTTTGTCCCTTTTGATTGATTTTAGTTTGAAGTCTATTTTGTTAGATATTAGGATAGCTACACCAGCTTGTTTCTTGGGTTCATTTGATCAGAAAATGTTTTCTCAATCCTGTACTCTGAGGCAATGTCTGTCTTTGAGGTTGAGGTGTGTTTCTTGTATGCAGCAGATGGATGGATTCTGGTTTCATATCCAGTCTGTTAGCATGTGTCAAGAGGAGGCTGAGGAAGAGTTGAGTCCGTTTATATAAAAGGATATTAATGTGTGTTAGTTCCCCTGGTGATTTTAAATTGCAATGACGGTACTTCGCCAGCAGGTATCGCACAGCCAAAGCAGGTCCAGGGACAGTGTAGATCCGGTCTGACTCATCCCAAGATTGTTGCCTGACTTGTGAATTCTGAGTAAAACTCAAACAAACCTAACCGAATGGATTTTCGGATCTTCGTTAGAGAGAAAGGAAAAGGGAGGCTGCACGTTCAGCAGTTGCTAACAGGCTGCGAGTTGCTGGTAGTCTGGCACAGCAGGGCGGCCGTGCAGCTGGCGCAGGCAGCTGGAGCTCGGGCTATGGAGGTGCATGCAGCTCAGTGTCATGCCAAGCTGAGGCGACCCAGCGGGTAACCTTGTGGTTCGCTGGTGCCCGCAGGCTCTGGAACCAATGCAAGAGGCCGGAGCTTAACGGGCACTGGAGCCCTGGAACCCAGGCGGGAGCAGGACAACCTGCTCAGAGCACAGAGGGTACAAGCTTCTAGGGCGAGCTCCAGCTGCCTCTTAATGTGGCAGGGAGCCAGGAACCAGCAAAGGGTTCATTTGACCTATTGAACTCGCCGCAGTTGGTGGGGTTTGCTCAGTGGGCACGGGACCCGGAGAGCTGGGAGGACCTACTTTTCTCTCGATCCCAGGTGGCTTTTCGGGGGGGGGGGGGGGGGGGACTTTCTCGCCTGAGCTGGGGAGCTCGGAAGTGCAGCGGGACTGGGCAGGTGTGGCAAAGAAAGCAGGCAGGGGTAGGAGGTTTAGGAGTTATTAAGTTAGCTCATGTGGGGCAGTTTGCCCCAGTAAGGACGTTTGGGTTCTGGTCACATTGGGTGCTAGATAAAAGGGAAGTCAGTCAAGAGTTACAAATTGTCTTTATTGTGGGGCTACAAAGGGAAATACAGACTCACAGAATATAGGACAAGGTGGAAGCCGCCATGTCCTGCTGTTCTGTCCCTCGGGAGATGTGAACAACTGCTTCTGCTCGTACCTCCCAAGTGAGAGAGAGAGAGAGACCCATTCTCTTCCTTATAAAAGATCACATCTGCACACAAAAGCCACATCTAAGGCTGGTACCCAAAAAGCTATCGATGGAGAAGGTTTCCCACAACACATTACCCTCAGATCTAGGGTCTTCCAGTTGGACTGGGATGTTGTGAGGACTCTTCCTCCTCACCTTGTGGACATAGGATGCGGGTGCTTGGGCCAGAGGCTGGGATCTGTGCTCCTGCATTAGCAGACATACACAAGTCTCCAAGTAGCATGAAGAGTATTCTAGAATAACTGGATCAGCATGTGGATTAGAGAGGGGCCTACAGACATAATAATCAAAATGCTTACTAAAGAAGCAGCCATAAGTATAAGCCGGGAGATCCGTGAAAAGTTTTGAAGCCTCCTATCCCGTGATGCTAATGCCTGTGGTCTGATTCTGATTCTTAAAGCACAGACAGTTATCTTTTTTGACTCTGTCACCTGACTGGACTGGCACGCCTGTTCCCACCCCCTTAGTGGGAAATACAGCATCTAAAGTGTTTATCTAGCAGCTACTGACCTAGGCCAAGCCCTGTGCCCAGATTCTGGATTGGGGGAAGAACTAGGCACACATCATTCTTGTCCTCACAGCAGTTATAGGAAGTCCATAACGTTGACTGGAATACAATTCATGGCGTGGTGAGCTCTACAGAAAAAGTGGCAGCGGTTATGGGAGACAAACATAGTGACAATCCTGTGAGGGTCCCACCCAAGTCTTAGAGTATACATTGTAGTTAGCCAATTTACAGGCGTTGAGAGAATGAGGCAGGATGGAAAGAAAAGCAGTGAGGTGAGGTCTAGAAGCAAGAGGAGGCTGAGGAAGAATTGTGAAGCAATGCAGAGCTGAAGCACAATTAATAAAAACCCAGAGAGAGAAATTGGGGTTCAACCTGAAGATCCGAAAAGCAAAACCACCAGCCACTGGCTCTTACCTTCACCTGAGTCTGAAAATGGTGATCCTGCAATCCTAGAATCTCAGAATGAGACTGTCTGAAAGTTGTCTTCCCTGTCTCATATTCCTCTCTAGGGCTGGGATTAAAGGCATGCACCACCCAATTTCTATGGCAACTGGTGTGGCTACTAGGATTGAAGGTGCGTGTTATTGTGGCTACTGGGATTAAAGGTACGTGTTACCAGAACTGTTTTACTGTCAGATCTTCAGGCAGTCTCTATTTGTTAAAATACAGTTGAAGATTCAGTGTGACTGGCTTTATGTTGAGATCTTTGATCCATTTGGACTTCAGTTTTGTGCATGACGATAGATATGGGTCCATTTTCATTCTTCTACATGTGATATCCAGTGATGCCAGCACCATTTGTTACATATGCTTTCTTTTTTCCATTTGATAATGTTTGCTTCTTTGTCAAAATCAGGTGTTCGCAGGTGTGTGGATTAATATCTGGGTCTTCTATTTAATTCCATTGGTTCTCCTGTCTGTTCTTATGCCAATAACAGGCTGTTTTCAGTGCTGTAGCTCTGTAGTAGAGTTTGAAGTTGGGGATTGTGATGCCTCCAGAAGTTCTTTTATTGTACAGGATGGTTTTGGCTATCCTGGGTTTTGTTTGTTTGTTTGTTTTCTATATAGGAGGATCCCAGGTCATGATGTCAGCAATAGAACACTGACTGAGACAGGAGTTGCGAATATAGCAGATTATCATGTACAGATCATTCACACACACACACACACACACACACACACACACATCCTGTACTAGTGGTAACAGAAGATGAACTTGTTGGAGAACTTTGGTGTTTGGATGACAGGTCCCTGGGGTATTAGGTACCATGATAGATGTGATGTAGCAAAGAGGACAGTTTAGAGAACGGAGTGAGCTGGGATTCCAAATGCATGTGGAGTCATCATCTTTAACAGGAGCCAAAGTTCTCCAGTCAAGCCAGAAAGAAAAGAGCAGCAGCGCAGGGAGGATGCCAATAGTTTTGGTGACTTGGAACGGAGAACTTTGTACGACATTGCTTCTTTTCTTTCAGTGTATGAGGCCCTAGGTTTCTTTAAACTTACTTAGCCTTCCACAGTTTTATGCACACATACAATGTACTTTGTTCTTGTTCCTCCCCAAATTCTTCTCCTATCCCCTTCCTGTTCCCTCTGAACTCCTCCTCCTCATACCTCTTCTCACTTAAGGACTTTTATTTATGTGTGCCTGCAGCATAAGTGAGTGTTGCTTGCATTTACTTGGGTGAGTGTTAATGTCTTGAACAAGGGAGATTACCAGTGACTAAACCACTGAGGAATGGAACTCCTCTCTCCCTTTTAACCTCAACAACCATTAACTGCTGATAGCTCAGTGGGGAGGGGTGGAGCCTCATACTCCTTCCTCAGCCAGGATGAAATGCTAATGGGACTAGTCCTGAGCAGAAAGTCACTGCTGCTGAAAATGTCTGTGTCTAACAGCCATGTTATATGCATACTATAGCATTTCATAGCGAACCTTCCAATCCTCTTTATAGTACAAACACTTCAAATGATTAGGAAAAACAAAGTATTTTTTTTTTACTTTTTTTTCTTGAAATGAAAAAAAATTAAACAAAAATTCCTCTTCCTCCCAGCCTCCCATTTCCCTCCCCCTCCTCCCGCCCCTTTCCCCCTCCCCCCACTTTTCTCCTCCTCCCTCTCCAGTCCAAAGAGCAGTCAGGGTTCCCTGCCCCGTGGAAAATCCAAGGTCCTCCCCCCTCCATCCAGGTCTAGGAAGGTGAACATCCAAACTGGTTAGGCTCCCACAAAGCCAGAACATTAAGTAGGATCAAAACCCCTTGCCATTGTCCTTGGCTTCTCATCAGCCCTTATTGTCCGCCATGTTCAGAGAGTCCGGTTTTACCCCATGCTTTTTCAGTCACAGACCAGCTGGCCTTGGTGAGCTCTCAATAGATCAGCCCCACTGTCTCAGTGGGTGGGTGCACCCCTCGTGGTCCTGACTTCCTTGCTCATGTTCTCCCTCCTTCTGCTCCTCATTGGGACCTTGGGAGCTCAGTCCAGTGCTCCAGTGTGGGTCTCTGTCTCTATTTCCATCCATCACCAGATGAAGGTTCTATGGTGATATGCAAGATATTCATCAGTATGGCTAGGATAGGGTCATTTCAGGTTCTCTGACCTCAGCTGCCCAAGGAGCTAACTGGGGACATCGCCCAGGGCACCTGAGAGCCACTCTAGGTTCGAAACTCTTGCCAACCCTAAGGTGGCTCCCTTAATTAAGATATGTGCTTCCCTGCTCCTCTATCCAACCTTGTTTTATCCCCAATCATCCCGTTTCCCCCAAGTTCCCCCAATCCTACCCTTCTTACTTTTCTCTCCACCTCTCCCCTTACCCCCCTCCCGCCCCCCCCCCAAGATCCCAGTTTTTTGCCCGGCAATCTTGTCTACTTCCCATAGCCAGGAGGATAACTATATGTTTCTCTTTGGGTTCATCTTCTTATTTAGCTTCTTTAGGATCACAAATTACAGACTCAGTGACCTTTATTTATGGCTAGAAACCAATTATGAGTGAGTACATCCCATGTTCATCTTTTTGGGTTTGGGTTACTTCACTCAGGATAGTGTTTTCTATTTCCATCCATTTGCATGCAAACTTCGAGAAGTCATTGTTTTTTACCGCAGCATAGTACTCTAATGTGTATATATTCCACACCTTCTTCATCCATTCTTCCACTGAAGGACATCTAGGTTGTTTCCAGGTTCTGGCTATTACAAATAATGCTGCTATGAACATAGTTGAACAAATGCTTTTGTCATACGATACGGCATCTCTTGGGTATATTCCCAAGAGTGGTATTGCTGGGTCCAGGGGTAGGTTGATCCCGAATTTCCTGAGGAATCGCCACACTAATTTCCAAAGTGGTTGCACAAGTTTGCATTCCCACCAGCAATGGATGAGGGTACCCCTTCCTCCACAACCTCTCCAGCAAAGGCTATCATTGGTGTTTTTGATTTTTGACAAGAACTTTAAGGCATTGAAGAAAGAAATTGAAGAGGATACAAAGTATTTCATAGAATTTAGTATAGTCTGGAGTTAGACCCATATTGCTATTAACTGAATGGATATTAAATACCTTGGATAGACTTAAAACAAGAACAAAGTAAAAGATAAGATTCTAAAGAGTTGCCATAAACAGTTTGTTAAAGGATGAAGTGATATACTACATATAACTGCAACAAGGTAACAAATTTTCCTTCTTAAAACTTAAATCACATTTCTGAGTCCCTTACAACAGTCTGCACTGGCTATGACTGGACTGGTGTCATTTGCAGTGAGGCTGAAGACAGGAGCGAGGGACAAAGGGACGGCCACAGAATTTCCTCAGATCTAGCCAGCTTTATTTTGTTAGACCAAAGGAAAATTACTGAGAAAGTATTTTCTGAGAATGCATGTAAGATGTCTGCTCTTGCAGAGGACCCAGGTTCCTTCTGAACACAGCAGTTTACACTCATCTGTTCCACATTCACAGGGGATCTGGTGCCCTCTTGTGGCTCTTAAGGGCACTGATGCATGTGGCGCATAAATGTGGAGGGAAGTCATCCATACACGCAGAACAAAATGAAAAAAAAATGTACCTTTTATAAGCTATGATGTTTCTCATGCACTTTAAAATGCCTCAAAAATGCTAGAACAGCACACAGGGAATGTCTGTCACAGTAGCAATGTCTTCATGTCTGCATGACTGGAGGATGCCATGTTGTGGGAATAACTGTGTCAAGGGTCTATTAGGGACAAGGGACCTTGGTCTGTTTACTTTTGAATATTACACCGGCAATATTCAGCGGGTTGCATGTAGATAGGAGTGTAGGCACAGGATCTGTGTAGATGAGGATGTAGCCAATGGCTATGTGTAGGTTAGGATGTAGGTTCTGGCTAAATGTAGGTGAGTGTGTATGCCGTATTAAGAATACCTAGTTGATTTTTCCAAAAGATAAACAATTTTCACCCAGAGACAATATATGATAGTAAGCACACACAAGACTTGCATCAAAAATCATTTAATGGTATTTGAAGTTTTTCACAATGCACTTAGATTTGCTGATACAAGCTCATCTGTCTCAGAGTTAATATGCACGAAGCTACTTGAAGAAAGTCAAGGGCTAGCACAGTCACCCATCTCTCTGGAATACCTCATGATCAGCATGTGAGGATTCTCCTAAGGATTAAAACAGCCTGACTATGAGCTAAGAATTTGTATTTTAAGTGGTATAAATGGGACAGTTCTCTACTTTTTGAAAAGGTCACACATTTCATGATAACAAGTTTCTAAGCTGAGGCCGTCTCAGTTCTACGCACTCTGAGTTCTGTTCCCTTAAAACCAAACGTGCCCCACACAGCAGTGTTCTAACTGACTAGGTGCTGGAGCCACACACAAGGCCTTGCAGCTCATGCGGCTGCCATTTTACCCAATATCGAATTATCTCCTTAAGAATTTGTTGTCTGTGTATACAACAATGGAGATTAATTATGATGGAATGTAATGTAAATGATATCATAGGTGAAGAATTTACAGATGTGTGTGATGATAAAGTCTTTGACCACAGTCACCAGCATCTGCTGCATCAGCTACCCAAAAATTGGAGGTTTTCCTTAAAGCAATGAGCACGTAAGGTAGCAGTCAGCCACTTAGGAAACAGGCTCCATTTTTCTCCTGTTCCTGGTTTAACCTGATTGTTTGAAGGGGAAACCAAGGAAGTGTGACCTTTCCCATAACTACTTCTAGAGCGAGAAAGAGAGAGGATGAGCTGAAGTGGAAACGCACAGCGGTTAGACTCCACAGTCCTTGACGTACTTGGAGAGATCTTGGTTTTGACAGTGGGTTCTCCATGCTACCCTGTGGAGGAAATGGGACAGGGGAGAAATGGTTAAACTTCCCTCCTCTGTCACACACGTTCTCTAACCTTGGGGAGAAGCAGTGTACCAGTGACACCAATGGTGATTGATTCTGGGCCAAGATCTAGTGTGGAACACAGCTACAGCTGCAGGCAGAAACAGCTACTGATGATGGAGCTGTGTCTGCAGGGCAGTTTATTCCTCCCTAACCTGAGCAGAGCACAGGATGCTCAATGTCAATGGGACGTCTCCTGCACGGAACAGTTAGCTCATTCTACAGATAGTATGGAGGTTTGAAAAGGAAGGAGTCATGTATGGGATTCTCAGAATTCAGAGAAATCCCTAAAACTAACAATGTAGAGAAAGGTCCCAGCTGTGCCTGCAGGGCTCAGAATGACACTTGGGCCTCATTAAAGCTCAATGCATAGAACAACAGAACCCACAGTTTCCCCTTCCCAAGTTCCCACATACCAAGCTTTAATGCCTTGTGGGTCACTCACAACCCTCTTTGCACACTTGATGGCTTGAGTGATGTCATCCTGGAGCAAAGCTGAAAGACAGGGGTCAGAAACAACAAGGATGGTTAGAGAAGCATTTAGTTCAGATCCAGGCAGCTTTCCTCTGTGACACTGAGCAGAGAATAC